>NC_066557.1:6451963-6471963 GCF_024679095.1 Eriocheir sinensis
GGAGGAGGAAGAAAAAGACGAAGAACAAGAACAATAACAACAAGAACAAGACGAAGAAAAAGGACAAGAAGTGCAAGAACAAGACGAAGAAGAAGAACAAAATGAAGAACAACAACAAGAAGAACAAGAAAAGAAGAACAAGAACAAGAACAACAAGAAGAACAAGAACAACAAGAACAAGACGAAGAAGAACATGAGAAAGAAGAAGAAGAAGAAGAAGAAGAAGAAGAAGAAGAAGAAGAAGAAGAAGAAGAAGAAGAAGAAGAAGAAGAAGATGAAGAAGAAGAAGAAGAAGAAGAAGAAGAAGAAGAAGAAGAAGAAGAAGAAGAAGAAAAAGAAGAAGAAGAAGAAGAAGTAGAAGAAGGTATTCAAGAAGTGAGACAGGTGTGAAACGTAATTAGGTGGACAACAAACAGGTGTATTGAGGCTTAATTTGATTGCCGTGAAGGAGGAGGAGGAGGAGGAGGAGGAGGAGGAGGCGTACGACGACGAGGAGGACGAGGAGGACGAAAAGAAGGAAGAGGAGGATGAGGAAGAGAAAGACGATGAGTAAATGAAGAGAAAACGAAATAACCTAGGATAGACGTAACATGGAAGCTAATGGGGAGGAGGAGGAGGAGGAGGAGGGGGAGGACGAGGAGGAAGGAGAAAGCTGTGTAATGGAGGGAAAGTATAAAAATAATAACGTGTGTATTAGGGCTCGGGGCAAGGACGTGAGCGGGAAAAAATACGTGCATGGAAATAAATATAGATCACGAATAGCAAGAAATTTTAAAAGAAAGAAAGAAAGCTTGAGGGATATACGTGAAGGTTCAGAGGACTTTCAACGCTCACCAATTTCGGCGTGAGAAGTGTCTTGATATAATTTATGGCCCACGATAGAGGAAATACACCAAGAGAAAGTAAGGCTGTACCAGTGTAGTACCAGTAAATGCGATGAAAGAGTGACGATGCTTGTTAACTCCTGCACTTGGAAGTTGGACAGCATAAAACGATGAGCGGCGATACTGGTAGGACAGCACGTAAGGATGAAAGCACCGACACTGATTAGCTCTTACATTGAAAAGTTCGACGATAAAAGTGTGACGATACAGCTAAATTCTTGCATTAGGAAGTTGGATAAAGATGAAAGCAACGACACTGATTAGGTTTTACATTGGGAAATTAGACGGCATAAAAGGGTGAAAGAGTAACGATTCAGGCTAACTCTTGCATTAGGAAGATGGACAGCATAAAAAGTTGAAAGAGCGACGATACTTGTTAACAGTTGCATTACGAAATTGAACAGCATATATGTATGAAAGAGTAACGACGTTCTGTTAGCTCTTGCATTAGGAAGCTGGACAACCTATATGGATGAAAGAATGGCGATAATGTGTTAACTCTTGCATCAGGAAGTTGGACAGAATAGAAATGAGCTACTACTACTACTACTACTACTACTACTACTACTGCTACTGCTACTACTACTACTAATACCACCACCATATCACCACCACCCCTAACACCCGATCTCTCTTCACAGATGGCCACATTATCATGCCTGGGGGTGGTGAACGGGGTGGTGGCGGTGTTTGTCATCACCACCACCATCACCACCACAACAACGGCGCAGTTCCAATACGAGGTACTCCCCCCTGTTTACAATGTAGAGAGTCCCTCCACTACACCCACCCCCCAGACCCCCTTCCCCCCACCATCCCCTTCCTCCCCCTCCACCTCCACCTCCTCCTATGCATCCATCTCCTCGTCATCATCTCCACCGCTTCCTCTTCCTTCTCCCTCCTCCACCACCTCTCAGAAGCTTTCCTCATTCCCCTTAACCACAAAATCATCACCGCCTCCTCCTCCTCCTCCTCCATCCCGCCCTGTTCTCCCTACTCCCATCCCTCACCCCCCCTCCTCCTCATCCTCATCCTCCTCCTCCACTCCACCACAACCACCCCACCACCTAAAGTCCACCACCAAGCCCAAGAAACAAAGGCCTATAAGCAAGTTTAGGCCTAAGATAAGAAGCAAGTTGAGCCTTTCGCAACTACAGCACCACCGCCCCCCCATCACCTCCACCTCCACCTCCACCACCACCGAGGATAGACAGGTAGGTAAGGTAATGGTGTGTGTGTGTGTGTGTGTGTGTGTGTGTGTGTGTGTGTGTGTGTGTGTGTGTGTGTGTGTGTGTGTGTGTGTGTTACTATTTTACAACTATTACTACCGCTACTTTTCTCTACGTTTTCTCTTCCTCCTCCTCTTCCTCCTCCTCCTCCTCCTCCTCCTCCTCCTCCTCCTCCTATAAACATGGATTGAATTCCCACGCTAATTCATATCTTACCTCCATCCATCTGACCAACGCTTTCCCTCCATTCTCTCTCTCTCTCTCTCTCTCTCTCTCTCTCTCTCTCTCTCTCTCTCTCTCTCTCTCTCTCTCTCTCTCTCTCTCTCTCTCTCTCTCTCTCTCTCTCTCTCTCATTCCCTTTATCTCCTTACTTCATGCATATGGTTATCTCTCCCTCCTTCCTCCTACTCCTCCCTTCGTCCTTCCTTCCACCCTTCCTTCCTTTCATCTTTCCTCCTCATTATACTTACTTTTCTCTCCTTACCTCCTAGATAGCCTACACCCTACTCTTCTCTCCTTCCCTTCCTTCCTTCTTTCACTCTCTCTTTCCTTCCTTCCTTCCTTACTTTCCTTTCTCTCCTCACTTCCTATCATTATTTCTATACGTATTAATTATTCTCCATTTTCTCTGTCTTTCCTACATCCTAATTTTCCCTCCCTTCTTCTTATTCATTCTATCACTTCTGTTTCCTTACTTTCTAACTTCTTTATTTTTTTCAACTTTCTACATTCTACTTTCACTCTTGTTTTCCTTTCCTTTCTACTTTCATTCTTACAATTTTCTCTCTACTTCCATCTTTCCCTTCATCCTACACTTCTCTATTGCAAATCTTCCTTTCCTTCATTCATCCCTTCATCCTGTCCTTTCCTTTCAACTGTCACCTTCCTCCATTATTCCCCCTTCCTCTCCCTGGCTTACCTTTCCCTTTTACTCTTTCCTTCCTTTCCTCTACCTCCTTCAACACTGTTTTACTCTTCCTACCGTATATTTTCCTCCCTTCCTCTCTGTCCTTCACGTTTTCCTTCATCTCGATTATCCGATACAATTTTGGTCACCTCACTATAGAATGTGTATCAAGCTGTTACAATCTGTGCAGAGGAGGATGACATAAAGTGATGCAAGGGTTGCGAAATTTGCCTAACGGGGATTGACAAACATTTAAATTTCCATTCTCTGGGAAGGCGAAGGGTGCGAGGAGTCTTCATAGAACTTTATAAATGGATGAAGGGTGATGTTAACAAGGTTTTGGTGGTAAGAGAGCCGGGTAGGACACGTGGCAACGAGTTTAAGTTGGATAAATTCAGATACAACAAGGACAAAGGCAAGAACTGGTTTACAAAGAGTGGTGAATGAGTATAACAGGCTTGGCGTCATGTTGTGAGCTCCGATACGGGATATACATTCACGAAGGTCAGATAAATTCATGGATAGTGATGTTAGGTGGGGTTAGGTTCACAGGAGCTGCTTGTGTATACCTACCGGCCTCTTGCAGACTCTTAATGCTCTTATGTACATTTCATTTTTGCTAATCTTCCTCCCTCCTCTTCTTCCTTCTTTCACTCTATCCTTCCTTCCTTCCTTACACCCTTACTTTCCTTTCTCTCCTTCCTATACGTATTAATCATCCTTCATTTTCTCTTTCTTTCCAACATCCTAATTTTCCCTCCCTTCTTCTTATTAATTCTATCACTTCTGTCCCCCCCCCCATGAATTTTCCCTCCCTTCTTCTTATTCATTCTATCACTTCTGTTTCCCCCCCCCCAGGCCCTGCCCCCCTCCTACGCCTTCCAGTACCAGGTGGAGGAGCAGGGCGGGCGCTACGGGCACGCGGAGGAGTTCGATGGGCGGGCGGCGTCGGGCTCCTTCTCCCTTCTGCGACCCGACGCCCACCACAACTTCTCCTACGTGGCGGGCTGACTCGACGACCTTCACTTGGACCCACCTGAGACAACTTCACCTGGCCATACCTGATGACATCTAAACTTCACGTTACTTCACCTGAGGTCATATGAAAGCACAAGTTCACCTGACAACGCCTGGGAACAACTAACAACCTGATGACAACTAAACCACCTAAATTCACCTGAAGACACCTGGCGACACTTCACTTCACCTGGCCACATCTGAGACTACTTAACTTATCCTGGTTTCACTTGAGGACACTTAACCTGACCGCAACTGGGACACGTAACTGCATATGGCTTCAAATGAGGTCACCTAACTTCACATGACCTCATCTGGGGACACTTAACCACTTAAAGGCTCCTAACTTCACCTGACCACGCTTGAGGACACCTAACTTCACCTGACCACACCTGACGACACCTAACTTCACCTGGTCACAACTGACGACACCCAACTTCACCTGGCCGCAACTGAAGACACCTAACTTCACCTGGCCACACCTGAGGACACTTAACTTCACCTGGCTTCACCTTACTTCACCTGGGACGACCTAACTTCACCTGGCTTCACCTTACTTCACCTGGGACGACCTAACTTCACCTGGCTAAACCTGAGGACCCTTAAACAACACCTGATGACACCGAATCTTACCTGACCATACCTGATGACACCCAACTTCACCTGGCCACACCTGAGGCCACTTAACTTCACCAGAGCTAACCAAACATCGCCTGAGGACACTTGGAGGCACCTAATGTTACCTTTATGGCCTGATGACTCACACAACTTCACCTGACCACACCTTAGGGACATCAAACTTCCCCTAACTTCACGTGTGGCCGAAAACTCACTTAACTTTACCGGGCCGCACCTTAAGGACACTAAACTTCACCCGGGGTCATCTAATAACCAAACTTCACCTACGAGGCCGGATGAATCACCTAACGTTACCTGGCGACATCCGATGACACCAAACTTCGCCTGATCTAACCAAACTTCCGCTGAGGATGTATGGAATCACCTAGTCACCTAACTTCACCTACCTGTCCGGCTGACTTCACCTAGATAATTTCACCAGGGACCTGAGGACACAAACTTCACCTGACTCACCTAACTTCACCTGAGGATATCAAACTTCGCCTACACTCATCTGGAATCACCTTCAGTTCCCTAACTTCACTTAAAGGGCTACATGGCTCACCTAACTTCACCTAGGGACATCAAACTTCACCTGTCTCATCAACCAATACCTAGAGATATCCCTAACTTCATCTGAATGGCTAGATGGCTCACCTAACTTCAAAGGGGGATATAGACCTCCACCTGCCCTCATCAAACCTTACATGGAAAAGCATGGAATCACTTTGTCCCTTAGCTTAACCTGCATGGCCGGATAACTTCATCAAACTGCAACACTTGTACTCCACTTGGCATCAATTAACATCACAGCTTTACACGACGTCAAATAACTTCATATAGTCATCTCGGCCTATTAAATTTTACACTTAACTAACTTCATATCCCCTCACCAGAAGTCACACTGGAGTTACTGTGCCTGACCTAACTTCCTCTAACTTCACTCAACTTCACCTGAACGTCCCCAACGCTCACCTGGGCGAGATCATCGTCAACAAGGCGAACCAAACCTCACCTGGGTGCCGCCTTAATAACCTGGATCTTACATGGAATTGGTCTAATTTAACTTGGATACACCTGAGACACAACAACCAGAAGAGACGCCCACCTACCTCCTCTGAGCTCGTTAATTATCCTGTTCGTCTTTGTTTGTTTACTTGTTATGTTTTCGTAAGATTTTTTTGTTATAATAAAGACAGGAAAAATTACTGAAGTCCTTTCCTTAACTTTAAATTCAGTTTTTCAAAGGAGGAAAAAATAGTAGAAGCAACAGTAGTAGTAGTAGTGGTAGTAGTAGTAGTAGTAGTAATAGCAGCAGTAGTAGTAGTAGTAGTAGTAGTAGTAGTAGTAGTAGTAATAGAGCAGAGGTAGTAGTAGTAGTAGTAGTAGTAGTAGTAGTAGTAGTAGTAGTAGTAGTAGTAGTAGTAATAGTAGTAGTAGTAGTAGTAGTAGTAGTAGTAGTAGTAGTAGTAGTAGTAGTAGTAGTAGTTGTAGGAGTAGTAGTAGTAGTAGAAATAATAATAATAGTGGTAGTAGTAGTAGTAGTGAAAGAGGTAGCAGAAGTAGTGGTTGTAGTAGCAGTAATAGTAGTAGTAGTAGTAGTAGTAGTAGTAGTAGTAGTAGTAGTAGTAGTAGTAGTGGTGGTGGTGGTGGTGGTAAAGTAGTAGTAGTAGTAATAGTGGTAGTAATAGTACTGGTAGTAGTAGTAGTAGTAGTAGTAGTAGTAGTAGTAGTAGTAGTAGTAGTAGTAGTAGTAGTAGTAGTAGTAGTAGTAGTAGTAGTAGTAGTAGTAGTAGTAGTAGTAGTAGTAGTAGTGGTAGGAATAGTAGTAGTAGTAGTAGTAGTAGTAGTAGTAGTAGTAGTAGTAGTAGTAGTAGTAGTAGTAGTAGTAGCGGTGGTAGTAGTAGCAGCAGCAGCAACAGTCGTAACAGCCATTACCGGTGGCGTTAAATTAGCATCGTTCACGCAAGTCTGACGCAACACAAGAAAACACCAATTTACGGAACCACAACTCTTACTTTCAACAGGTAAAAACAACGTCTCTCTCTCTCTCTCTCTCTCTCTCTCTCTCTCTCTCTCTCTCTCTCTCTCTCTCTCTCTCTCTCTCTCTCTCTCTCTCTCTCTCTCTCTATCTATCTATCTATCTATCTATCTATTTATCTATCTATCTATTTATCTATCTATCTATTTATCTATCTATCTATTTATCTATCTCTCATCCTTTGTCTTTGTTTATAGTGATATTATTCTCTCTCTCTCTCTCTCTCTCTCTCTCTCTCTCTCTCTCTCTCTCTCTCTCTCTCTCTCTCTCTCTCTCTCTCTCTCTCTCTCTCTCACCCTATTGATCGCGGTACAAGAGGTGAACGTGAATACCAAGTCGTCAATGTTTGGGTCGGTCCTCAACGCGGCCCCGTTTTCTTTCACTACAAAGGCGGAGGAAAACGGAATGCCGAAGTACCGCTATTGAACGTGAAGCCTACAAGGAGGAGGAGGAGGAAGAGAAACAGAAGGAAAATGAAAGGGTGGAGAAATTAAAAAAAGAAATGGGACAGAAATTAAAGGGGGAAGAGAAAGAGGAGGAGGAGAAGGAAGGAAAATGAGAGGAAAATGAAAGGGAAAGAGTGAATGAAAAAAAAGTAAATGAGGAGGAGGAGGAGGAGGAGGAAAGTGATGGAGGAAAAAAACTAAACTAGAGTGAAGGGAAGTCAGAAGGATGAATAATTGGAGGAGGAGGAAACATGGAAACATGGAGTAGCAGGCAGCAGAAAGCCTGTTGGCTCATTACTAGGCTGCCTGCGTTCAGTGATTCAATCAATCCGTTTGCCATAGGAGTGGCTTGCAGGGAAGGATTAAAGCACTTGTGTATCTACTCTTGGGAACGTTCAGTTCACTCCCGATGCAGCAAAGTGGCGATCAATGCGTTTCTTGAAGGAGTTGATGGTCTCTGCGCTAACCACTTCTGCAGGAAGGCTGTTCCAGTGGCGAACAACTCTATTCGAGAAATAACTCCTGCCGATGTCGGTATTGCATCGCTTTGCTTGAATTGTTTTTCCGTTGTTTCTTGTTCTCAGGTCGGTTTGTAGCGTGAAGAGTTTGGAGTGATCAACGTTGCTGAGCTTGTTCAGGTACTTAAAGACTTGTATCATGTCTCCCCGCAGGCGTCTCTTTTCCAACGTGAAGAGGTTGAGTCGCTCGAGTCGCTCTTCATAGGGCTTCGTCCTCAGTGATGGTATCATCTTCGTGGCGCGGCGCTGTACTCTCTCAAGTAATTCAATGTCTTTCCTGTAATTAGGAGACCAGAACTGCACGGCGTATTCCAGGTGGGGCCTTACCAGCGAATTGTACAAGGATAACATAACTCCCGGTGTCTTGTATTCGAAGTTCCTCGATATGAACCCAAGCATTGTATTGGCTTTCTTACAGGCGGACTTGCAGTGTTTTATTTGTTTCAAGTCACTGCTGATGGTGACCCCGAGGTCTCTTTCCTCTTCCACAACATGTAGTGGTTCGACACCCATGTGGTATTTGTGGTTGCTGTTTCTGGATCCGATATGCATTACTTTACATTTGGCAGTGTTGAAGGACATCTGCCATTTTTCTGACCACCGAGTGATCGGAGGAGGAGGAGGAGAAAGGAAATGCAAGCAGAAGGAAACAAGGGAAATTGGAGGAAGGGAAAGGGAGAGGGTGAGGGAGAGAGAGGGAAGAAGATGGATAGGTGAAGGGAAGGAAATGGAAAGAGAGAGGGAGGGAAGGATGAGAGGAGGAAAGGGAGGGAGGGAGGGAAGTAGGGTAGGATGGAAGGAGGGGAGGAAGAAAGGGATGGCATGAGGGAAGGAGGGAAGGAAGGGAGGGGAGGAGGGAAGGAAGGGAGGGAAGGAGGAAGCAATACAAAGCAGTTCACTCATTTATCTTACCTTTTCTTTCTTTCTTTGCTTCTTTCTTTCTCTCTTTCTTTAAAAATGTGAAAGTGCTGATTAATTTGGGTCTCCCCGCAAACTTACCTGGAAAGAAAGAAAACGGGTTATTAGTCTGATTACTGTTATTATTTCCTTTACAACCCTTATTACTGTTATTACTATTATTATTATTATTGTTGTCACTACTACTACTGCTACTACTACAACAACTACTATTATATTTATTATCATTATTACCGAAATTTTATTAGAGGAAATGATATTGGAGTGTGTGTGTGTGTGTGTGTGTGTGTGTGTGTGTGTGTGTGTGTGTGTGTGTGTAGCGGAATTAAAGTGGAAAATTCACACACACACACACACACACACACACACACACACACACACACACACACTTTTTCTGTTCTCCCATCATTCCTCTTACTTTCCCATCCACCCTTCGCTTCCCTCCCTTCCCTCCCTTCCCTCCCTCCCTCCTTAAGTGACAGCGTTACCAGAACAAAATACCCCCTTTCCCTGCCCACAGTCCCCTCCCCTCCGTCATTGGTTTCTTTCCCCTTCTCTCTCTCCCTCCCCTGCTCCCCGTTTTTTCCCTCCATCCCCCTCACTCTTTCTCTTCCTCCATCATCCTTATCTCCTTTCCTCTCTCTCTGACTCTCGCTCACTCACATATTTCTTATTTTCCTCCTATTCTCTTCCCCTTCATCTCTATTTTTTTTTCTTTTGTCTTTCTCTTTCTCATTCCTTTTGTCTATTATTACGTTCTTCATTAAATCAATATCTTTTTTTTCATTCCATCTTTCTTCTCTATTTCTTTTTTTCCTAAACAACAGAGGGAAGGAAGGAAACAAAAAATAAAGAAAAACAAATAGTTGATCAATTTTCATCCACCCTTCCAACCCTCTTTCTCTCCCTTTTTCTTTCCTTTATCAACAACCTTCCTTCCCCTTTTATCTCCGTCCCATTTGATACATCACTTTTACCTTCACTATATCTCTCCCTTCCTCCCCTTGCTTCCTTCTCTCCTTTCCTTCCTTCTCTCTGTCTCTCCCTTCCTCCCCTTGCTTCCTTCCTTCTCTCCTTTCCTTCCTTCTCTGCCTCTCCTTTCTTGACTCTCTTCCATCTTTATCTCCAATCCGTTTCTTTTCCTCCCTCGCTCCTCGCTCCCTTTTTTTTATTTTTTTATTTCCTGCCTTTGCTTGTTTTCATGTTTATCACCACTCTGCTTCTCTTCCGCCCTCGCTTCCTTTCCTCTCTATCTTGCATTCTCTCTCTTTCCTTACTTCCAATACGATTCCCTTCCTCTCACTTAACTACTTCCTACCTCCTCCTCCTCCTCTTCCTCGTTCTCCGTATCATCATCATTTCTCATTCATCCTTTCCCTTTCATTTTCCCCCTGTTTACATTCTTCTTCTTCTTCCTCCTCCTCCTCCTCCTCCTCCTCCTCCTCCTTTTCCTCGTTCTCCTTATCGTCATCCTTTCCCTTTCATTTCCCCCCTGTTTCCATTCTTCTACCTCCTCCCCCTCCTCCTCCTCCTCCTCCTCCTCGTTCTCCTTATCATCATCATTTCTCATTCATCCTTTTCCTTTCATTTCCCCCCCTTTCCATTCCTCCTCCTCCTCTTCCTCCTCTACCTCCTCCTCCTCCTCCTCCCGTCACCTGGGCAGCGTGACTCAATGCACTTCACCAGGTGGGTCGCAGAGGCGTGTGTAACTTACCGTTCACCTGTGACTCGCCTCATTAACTTGTGGGACCGGGTTCGCT
Source organism: Eriocheir sinensis (assembly GCF_024679095.1). Classification (NCBI taxonomy): domain Eukaryota; kingdom Metazoa; phylum Arthropoda; class Malacostraca; order Decapoda; family Varunidae; genus Eriocheir; species Eriocheir sinensis. The sequence continues at coordinate 6,462,302 of NC_066557.1, forward strand.
TTTTTCTCTTCCTTATTGTTTGGTGGTTTATTTATTTTCATCTATCTATTTATTTTCTCAACTTTATTACGCAAGATTTTTTTTTTTTTTTTACTTTCTCCTATTTTGCTTTTTTTGTTGTTGTTTGTTTGTTGAATATAACTGTTTGTTTTCCTTGGTTATTTATGTGTTTGGTTACGTTTGCATGCTGTATTTTTTTGTCTGTTTATCTATATTAATGTCTGTGTGTGTGTGTGTGTGTGTGTGTGTGTGTGTGTGTGTGTGTGTGTGTGTGTGTGTGTGTGTGTGTGTGTGTCTGATTGTTTCTCCGTGTCTGTCTGTCGCCTCCCATTCAATATTTTTTTCCTCCTCTTTTAACAATCATTCATACTGTCTGTCTGTCTATCAACGTGCATATCTGTCTGTCTGTCTGTCTATCAATCTGCCTATCTGTCTGTCAGCCCCTTTTTAAATGGTGGGGTTGTCGGTCCCATTTCCTTCCTTATTTTTATTCACTGCTATTTCCTTCTATTTTTCATCCATTGTGTCCTTTCTTCTTTAACTCTCTTTTCCTAACTCCATTCCTCCTCAATCTCTATCCCCTTTAGTATATTTCTTCTTTCTCTTCTTCTTCTTCCTATTCTTCTCTTTTTTCTTCTTTTTCTTCTTCTTCTTCCACTTTTTCTTCTTCTTCCTGTTCTTCATTCCTTCTTCTTTTTTCCACTTTTATTTTTAGTTTTCTTGGTACACTACTGCTGTTCTTGTTGCTGTTGATACTGTTCTTGTTCGTCCAATATTTCTTCGTTTCCTTCTAACTACTTTTTATTAAACTTACTCTTATGCACATCCGTTTTATCCTGTCTGTCTGTCTACCTATCTATGTCTGTGTTTCTTTACCTATGTGTTTGTCCGTCAACCTATCTACCAATCTACCTGTCCCCCCCCCCCCACCCCATTCAAGAGGCCACTATTTAGATCACATATAATGAGATGAGAAAGCCCAGGTGAGAGTACGCGGCAGCTGTTTAATTAGGCAGGTGTGTGGCGGCTGTCACGTGTTTGTACTAGCCGCGTGTGCCCCCCCCCCCTTCTCTCTTTTCTTTCCTTTCCTTTCCTTTCCTTTTCTTTTCTTTTCTCTCTTCTCTTCTCTTCTCTTCTCTTCTCTTCTCTTCTCTCCTCTCCTCTCCTCTCTCTGTTTGTTTTATGGATTCTGTTTCGTAATATAAATGTTTCCAATTTCCTTCCTTCCTTCCCTCCTCCTCCTCCTCCTCCTCCTCCATTTTCATCCGCATTATCTCATTTCTCTTTTCCTTCGCAATGCATTTATTTAGTCCTCCTCCTCTTCCTCCTCTTTTTCCGCTTCCTCTCTTCTTCCCCCTCCTTCTCCTCCTCCTCTTCCTCCTCCTCCGACTTATACATTTTCTTTACTCTTCCTCTTCGTTTCTTTGAACTCTTATTTTTCTCTTCTTCTTCTTCTTCTTCTTTTTTTCTTCTTCTTCTTCTTCTTCTTCCTCCTCTTCCTCCTAACATAACTTAATTCTCTTCCTTCCTTCCTTCCTTCCTTCCTTCCTTCCTTCCTTCCTTCCTTCCTTCCTTCCTTTCCTTTTCCTTCCATATTTTCCTTTTATCTCCTTTTCTTCAGTGTCACAAAAATTTGATGTCCTTCATATATTTTCTCCTCCTCCTCCTCCTCCTCCTCCTCCTCCTCCTCCTCCTCCTCCTCCTCCTCCTCCTCCTCCTTCCCTTTCCTCTTTCACCCTCTATTCTATTTTTTCCAACCCTGACATTATTCATCCCTCCTCCTCCTCCTCCTCCTCCTCCTCCTCCTCCTCCTCCTCCTCCTCCTCTGCCTGCCATGTGCTTCTTTATTCTAGACTTTCAGAAGAGTAAAGAGGGGGAGGAGGGGGAGGAAGAACCAAGACACTGAGAGAGAAGGAAGAGGAGGAGGAAGAGGAAGAAGAGGAGGAGGAGGAGGTATATAAGGAAGACACTATCTCCCTGCCAGCACATTCCTCCTCGTACCTGTCCACGGAGCGCACCTTTCCCTCCGCACACCCTCCCACAATGCTCCTCCAGGTAAGGTTAATTAGGGAAGTCAAACAGGTGAGCGAGGCGAAAACATGTGTAATAATGGACTGGTGATTAGGAAGTTGTTGTAATTACTTGTTGGTTTTGTTGATGTTGATGTTTGGTGGTGATTTAGATTATGGTGTTTGTGAAGGGGGGGGGAGAGAGAGAGAGAGAGAGAGAGAGAGTATAAGCGAGGGAAATGATAAACGAAATAATTATAAAAGAATGTAAGAGAAAAATAAAGAACGAGAAAGAAGGAAAAAAAGAACACAAAGGAAATAGACAAATAGACAGTACGATAAAAAAAAATGAGAATAAAAATTGCAGAAAAATGGCTCCTGTATAATGTGTATGTATGTATGTATGTATGTATGTATGTTTATGTGTATCTGTGTACGTTTCCAGGTCCCCGTGTACGTGTTGCTGGTGGGGGCGGCGCTGGCTCGTCCGCACCCCGACAGCCCCCCCTACGGCCCGCCCCCCTCCTACGGCCCCCCACCCTCCTACGGCCCCCCGCCCGCCCCCTACCACCCCCCGGAGAAGGAGGTGAGCGCATGGCATTTTTCTTGAAGTATTAGTTTAAGGGAATTACTTTCACTATTTTATTTTCGGGGTCTTTATAGAGGCATCACTTTACGTATCGGTTTAGTATCATATCCGGAATTTTTCTTGACTATGATTTTCTTCTAATTATTTAAGTATTTTTCCGTATAAAACTTAAGGGATTTTTCTTATCTTTCTGCTGATATAATTATTTCGAAGTATAATATGGCGTTATTTCCTAAGTTTATATTAAGGGATACATGCGTGACTTAATAATTGTTTTAAGTGTAATTTGGCGTCTTTTATGTATTAAGAAAATTGGATTGACCTAGATCTTTTTTTTTTTCGAAGTATCATATTAAGTGTTATTTTAATTAAGGAACACCTTTTATTATTTTCGAGATTATTTTAAGTAGAACTTGACGTTATTTCTCATCTTTTTTGGATTTTGTGGTGTTTTAGAGGATTTTTCAATATATTAAGTCAATTTGCTGGCCTTTTTTTCATTTGCAGGCTTTTCTTCATTGTTGTCTTTCTTTTTCCCTCGAGCTGTTTCCTTCACTAAAAAAAAAAAAAAAAAAAAAAAAAAATGGAATATATTTTTCATCCCTAACTGTTTAAGATTGCAAAAATCTTGTACATTTATTCACTGATTATCATTATCATTATTAATTTTACTTGCATGTCACTGTTTTTTTTTATTTATGATCTTTCTCTATCGATTTATCTATCTATATCTATCTATCTATCTATATCTATCTATCTTTATTCACTCGCAATATTCTTGATTCTCTTCCAACCCTTATTACTTCATCGTTAATCTCTCTCTCTCTCTCTCTCTCTCTCTCTCTCTCTCTCTCTCTCTCTCTCTCTCTCTCTCTCTCTCTCTCTCTCTCTCTCTCTCTCTCTCTCTCTCTCTCTCTCTCTCTCTCTCTCTCTCTCTCTCTCTCTCTCTCTTCCCTACCTCCTCCTTCTCCTCCTCCTTCTCCTCCTCCTCCTCCTCCTCCTCCTCCTCCTCCTCCTCCTCCTTCTCCTCCTTCTCCTCCTCCTCCTGTTCCTCCTTCTCCTCCTCCTGTGTAATTTCTTTTTTCCCATAATTCAACCTCACATCGCTCTTCCTCCTCTGTCTTGATCTCCTCCTCCTCCTCCTCCTCCTCCTCTTTCGTTCCCAAAACTTTCCTCCATTTCTACCAAACTGACTTTTTTTCTCTCCGCCCTTCCTCCTTCCCTCCCTCCCTCCTTCCTTCCCTCATGCCGTCCTTCCTTCCTTCACCTCCCTCCTAAATCACCGTGTTTTTTTTCCATTTTTTTTCCTTTCTCTCTGAAAACTCGATTCTCTCTCTCTCTCTCTCTCTCTCTCTCTCTCTCTCTCTCTCTCTCTCTCTCTCTCTCTCTCTCTCTCTCTCTCTCTCTCTCTCTCTCTGTTCTTCCTATTCTTTTCTTTCATCGTAATTTAAACAGCATCTTCCTCTCCTTTATCCTACCCGTCAGTCCTTCGCCTCCATCCTACGCTCTTGCCTGAAGGATGTAGGATAGGAGGTTCGATTCTACTAACGACTTCATCATTTTTCGTCCTCCATCATTACAATCTTTAGTCTTTGGACCCTGTAGTAGTTTCATTCTGTTTCATTCCGCGGTGTTTCATTCTCTTCCCTTCAGTAGTTTCATTCGCGTAGTGTTTCCCGGTATTTCGTTTTGTAGCATTTCATTTCTATAGTTTCTCTTTTATTCTTTATTGTTTCATTCTGTGGTGTTTCCTTTATGTAGTGTTTCATTCCTGTGGTTCTTCATTGTTTTGTTTTGTTTCATTCCTCTTGTGTTTCATTCTGTTGTGTTTCCTTTCTGTAGTACTTCATTTTTGTAGTGTTTCATTCTGTTTCATTTTGTAGTGTTTCTTTTCACCTCATTCTGTAGTGTTTCCTTTCTATAGTGTTCCATTTTCGTTTCATTTTTGTAATGTTTCATTCTGTTTCATTTTGTAGTGTTTCTTTTTACCTCATTCTGCAGTGTTTCTTGTAGTGTTTCTTATAGTGTTTCATTCTCTAGTGTTTCATTGTTTCATTTAGTAGCGTTTCTTTTTACCTCATTCTGTAGTGTTTCTTATAGTGTTTCATTCTCTAGTGTTTCATTCCTCTAGTGCTTCATTCTGGGTTTCGAATCTCTTGCTGTTGTTTCGAGACTGATGAAACGTTAAGATGATTCGAAGCAGTTCTTGTTGCCAGATCAAAATTATGAAATGGCAATGGTCAGAACGCGTATGAAGGAGAGAGGACAAAAGATGGATAAAAAAGATAGATTAGACAAAAAGAGAGAGCCTCGGAAATAGAAATGGTCAGGGCACATGCAGGAGAGAGGATAACAGGTGAATAAGAAAAGATAGATTGAACATAAGGAGAGAAACAGACTCGGAAATGGAAATGCTTAGGTCACGTATGTAGGAGAGAGGAAAGAGGCGGACCGGATGAGTGACAGGCTGGAAATGGCAACGGTCAGGCCACGAATGTAAGCGATAGGATAACAGATGGACGAAAAGTGACGGACTGGAAATGGGAATATAGTCAAGACACGTATACAGGAAAAAAATACAATAGACAGACAAAAAGAGTGACAGACGGGGAATGAACATGGTCTGGGCACGTTCGTAGGAGGTAGGAAAATAAACAAAAAGAGACAGACTTGGATATGGCAACGGAAGGAACAGGTATGACGACAGGACAACGGATGGACAAAGAAAGAGACAGACTGGGAATGGAAATGGTTAGGACACGTTATAAACACCAGAACAACAAATGAACAGCGTCACAGACTTGGAAATGGCAACGAAAGGGACAGGTATGACGACAGGACAACGGATGGACAAAGAAAGACAGACTGGGAATGGAAATGGTTAGGACACGTATGTAAACAGCAGAACAACAAATGAACGGCGAGAGAGACTTGGAAATGGCAACGAACAGGACACGGATGGACAAAGAAAAGACAGACTGGGAAAGGAAATGGTTTGGGCACGCACGTAAGAGATATGGGCAGGATATGGACAAAAAGAAACAAACTGGGAAATGGTGAGTTAGGAGACGTATTTAGAAGAAAGGACAATCGATGGACAAAAAGTGACATGGAAATGGAAATAGAAGACATGTTTGTAAGAGAAAGGACAACATATGGACAAAAAGTGTAGCAGATGAGGAAATGGGAACGAACAGGACACGTATGGAGGAGACAAAACAACATAGGGACAAAATATGACGATCTGGGAAATGGGAAGTTCGGAGACGTACATAGGACAGAGGAAAATATAAGGACAAAAAATGACAACCTGGAAATGGCAAGGTAGGAGACGTACATAGGACAGAGGAAAATATAAGGACAAAAAATGACAACCTGGAAATGGCAAGGTAGGAGACGTACATAGGACAGAGGAAAATATAAGGACAAAAAATGACAACCTGGAAATGGCAAGGTAGGAGACGTACATAGGACAGAGGAAAATATATGGACAAAAAATGACAAACTAGAAATGGCAAGGTAGGAGACGTACATAGGACAGAGGAAAATATATGGACAGAAAGTGACAACCTGGAAAATGTCAAGGTAGGAGACGTACATAGGACAGAGGAAAATATATGGACAAAAAATGACAACCTGGAAAATGTCAAGGTAGGAGACGTACATAGGACAGAGGAAAATATATGGACAAAAAATGACAACCTGGGAAATGGCAAGGTAGGAGACGTAAAATGACAACCTGGAAATGGCAAGGTAGGAGACGTACATAGGATAGAGGAAAATATAAGGACAAAAAATGACAACCTGGGAAATGTCAAGGTAGGAAACGTAACGTAGGCGACAGAACAACATACAGCGGGAGTTTTTTTTATTTTTATTCATAACGGGCTTTTGTTTTTTACTTATTCATACGGGCTTTTTTTGTCTTTATTTATTATTTATGGTTGCTTCCTCTACTGAAAAAAAAACAAATGCGGAAAAAAGTGATGGGCTGGGAAATGGCAACGGTCAGGGTCAGCGGATGACAGGCGGACAAAAAGTGACGGACTGGAAAACAACTGATGGAAAAACAACAAAGAAAGGCCGCTCAGCAGATGGCGCGGCGAAACAGAAAACCTGACACAACGTTAACATCAAAATTGGAAACTATCGCCACAAAAAAAAAAAAGATAGAGGAAGCGCTTGGGAGAGTCTTGTATCCTGCAGTGGAAGGCTAAAAACTGATGATGATGATGATGATGATGATGGTGATGATGATGATGATGATACACTAAACAGAAGACACACAGCAATGGCCTCAAGTCAGATAATCAGGTTCAGGAAGCATAAAGACTGGTTCACAAATAGGGCAGTGGATGAGTGGAGCAGATTAAGCCAATGTGTGGTAGAAGCAAACACGATTATAGGAATTTTAAAAGGAGGTTGGACAGATTCATGGACGGGGAGAGAAGATGAACAACGCCTTTCTCTGGAGCTAGTTAAGGGGCTGTTACACTGGGCAAATTTTCCGTGGATCTTCAGTCAAACCACGATTTCCGCTGGCGTGGTTCTCATATTTCCGTGGTTTTCTGACGTGTCCACGATCTTCCAAAGCTACGGTAGACGGTATTCCTCACCATCATCAGCAGCAGCAATAACAAGAAACAAATGAGAACCACGCTAGCGGAAATCGTGGTTTGACTGAAGATCCACATAGATTTTCCCAGTGTAATAGTCCCTTAAGACCCGTAATCTCAGACACTTTCGGTTCTCACTACAATTATTTCCAAAGGTCAGAACGGAGATTAGTCGTGTTCTCATGAGTTGCTGTTTTTTTCAAGTTCATAGTGCAGAATCCTTGTCAAACTATCACTAGGCCCATAACGCTACACATGGAAACACACACAGTCTCTACCAAAGCCTTAACAAATGTGGTAATTAGCCCCGAAATGCTTGAGAATATGGATCTGTGTGTTGACCGACTTGCCTCTCGTAGTCGCCTTGTGTCCCTGTGTAAGATATCCTTGCCGGGTTATATGATCGAGGGGTTGAAATGCACAAACTACCGGAGACTGAACTGGCGACTTAAATATAGAGCTAATTCCTACCCTTGGCATCCTTCCCTCCCTCAAAAAAGCTTATTTCTCCCTCTGACTTCTTCCTTCGCGTCCTACAGAAGTTTTAGTAGTCCGAGTGGGTGACTGAAAAAGGCCGAATCTATACCCTTGATATCCTTCACTCCTTCCCTTACGTCCTGCAGCGGTCTTGGTAATCCGACAATCTACTTGAATAGAGAGCTAACTTCTCCTCCTGATATCCTCCACTCCTTCACGTCCTGCAGGAATCATGGCTAACTGAATGAGCTAAATCTCACCCCTCATCTCCTATTCTCCTTCCTTCACGTCCTGCAGGAATCATAACTAAATGAATGAGCTAAATCTCACCCCTCATCTCCTATTCTCCTTCCTTCACGTCCTGCAGGAATCATAACTAACTGAAAGAGCTAAATCTCACCCCTCACCTCCTATTCTCCTTCCTTCACGTCCTGCAGGAATCATGGCTAACTGAAAGAGCTAAATCTCACCCCTCACCTCCTATTCTCCTTCCTTCACGTCCTGCAGGAATCATAACTAACAAAGAGCTAAATCTCACCCCTCACCTCCTATTCTCCTTCCTTCACGTCCTGCAGGAGCCCCCCAAGCCCTACGCCTTCGACTACGGGGTGAAGGACGCCTACTCCGGCTCCCACTACGGCCACAAGGAGAACAGCGACGGGCAGGCAGTGAAGGGATCCTACCAGGTGGCGCTTCCCGACGGCCGCGTCCAGACGGTGACCTACACGGCGGATCACTACAACGGCTTCCAGGCTGAGGTGTCCTACGAGGGGTCGCCCAAGTACCCCGACCACGCCCCGCAGTCACCCTACAAGTCCCCGCCCCGCCCGGCTTACAAGGAGTCCCCCCAGAATGCTGCCCCCCACCCCCCGGAGTTCATCCCTAGCGAGCCACTCCCCCAGGCTCAATATCAACCCTCTGAGCAGGCCCCCCTAGACTCCCCGGCCCCCTACCAGCCCCCCGTGTACCAGCCCGCCCCCGCCGGCCCCCCACAATACCTTCCCCAGTTCAAGGAGGAGGAGGCCCCGGTGGAAGAGCAGGTGTACATCGAGCCGGTGAATGTACCTGAGACCGTGTACCGAGGCCAGGTGGATGATTACTAGTGCGGATGACCGGTGGATGAGGACCAAGTAAACGGGGTTACCTTGGTGGATGAGGTTCAAATTATCGGGGTTACCTTGGTGGATGAGGTTCAAGTTATCGGGGTTACCTTGGTGGATGAGTCAAATTATCGGGGTTACCTTAATGGATGAGTCAAGTTATCGGGGTTACCTTGCTGGATGAGGTTCAAGTTATCGGGGTGACCTAGATGGGTGAGGCTGCTAAATCGGGGTTTTCCGATTCATGATGTTCGAGTTATTGAGATTCTATGGTGGATGACGTTCACTAAACCGAACTTAACTTGGTGGGGAAGAACTGAGTTATCGGGGTTAGCTTGCAGGATAAGGCTCCTATATCGGGGTTCCCTGATGGATGTGGGTTGATTTACCGAAGTTCCCTGATGGATGAGGGGTCATAAAGGGGTTCCTGCGTTAGATGGGTGCCTTAAACCGGGGTCTTTGCTAGATGCTGATGAAAGTTCATTAAATCGGGGCTCCACGTGGACCCATTTATCAGGGTCTTGAGCGTGTGGAAAATTCCGTAAACTCAGTGGGTGAGAATTTCTTGTATCGTGAAATTCCGTTGGTAAAAATCCTTTAAAGCGGGGTAAATTGGATGAAAGTTCCTTTAAGCGGGGTCCTCGTGACGTCAGAATGTAAACAAAGGTGACGTAATCGCGGTGGTGTCAACAAAGTCAAGTGACGTCACATGTAAACAAGGATGCCGCAACACTATCACGGTGGTGGTGGTGGTGGTGGTGGCGGCAATTTTCAACACCCAGTAGTTGTAGGAAACAGTTAGATAAAAAATAATGGGTTTCTCCCTATACGTCCCCTCCCCTCTATTCCCGTCCCAAAAATTGCAGATAAT
>NC_066557.1:6476963-6486963 GCF_024679095.1 Eriocheir sinensis
ATACTTTTTTTCACATTTTTTCTCTTTCTTCTTCTTCATCATCTTTTCATTTTTCTTCTCCTCCATCATCATCATCCTCTAATCCTCCTCCTCATATTCCTCCCATTCCTCCTCCTCTTTCTTCTTCTTCTTCTTCTTCTTCTTCTTCTTCTTCTTCTCCTCCTCCTCCTCCTCCTCGCAAAGTCTAAAGAGCAATATTTGGTGGTCATTAGATGTAGTTTAACATAAAAGACATCCAAAAATCATCAAAAAGCAATCTATAATGACTCAAAAAGAAATGTATAATCAATTGGAATATATAAGAATAACTCTCTCTCTCTCTCTCTCTCTCTCTCTCTCTCTCTCTCTCTCTCTCTCTCTCTCTCTCTCTCTCTCTCTCTCTCTCTCTCTCTCTCTCTCTCTCTCTCTCTCTCTCTCTCTCTCTCTCTCTCTCTCTCTCTCTCTCTCTCTCATTTATACCCTCTCTTTATTTTACTTCAACAATAGTCGCCTTTTTCTTATCGTTCCCCTCCTTCTCCTCTTCTCATTTTCTTCGATAACTTCATCTTTTCATCCCTTTTCTTGTTTCCCTCTTTCACTTTGTTTTATTTCTTCCCTCTTTTTCTTCTCTGTTTTTTCCTCTTTCCTCTTCTTTCTTTTTCTTCAACTTCTTCTTCTCCTCCTCTTTCTTCTCCTCCATCAACATTTTCAGCCTCTAATCCTCCTCCTCCTCCTCCTCCTCCTCCACGTGCCAACAGCTAACAAACTTACACTCTTAAAAGGAAGATTCAAAGGGATTCACAAAAGGGATTGAACTCTATTTAAAGGCTATTGGATACCTTATACTTTCCCTCCCTCCCTCGATCCCCATCTCTCTCTCTCTCTCTCTCTCTCTCTCTCTCTCTCTCTCTCTCTCTCTCTCTCTCTCTCTCTCTCTCTCTCTCTCTCTCTCTCTCTCTCTCTCTCTCTCTCTCTCTCTCTCTCTCTCTCTCTCTCTCTCTCTCTCTCTCAACGCCTTATTTCTTAGCAAACTTCATATTTTTCTCCTCCTCCTCCTCCTCCTCCTCCTCCTTCTTACTCTCTTACTTCTTTCTTCCGTCCAACATGTCTCGCTTATCTTCCAGTTTTCTTTCCATCATTCTTTCCTTCCTTCCTCCTTCTACCTTTCCTTCTCTTCCCCTTTCAGTTCTTTCTCCTTTCTTTCCCTCCATTTTTTCTCTCTTTCCTTCCTCCTTCATTTCTCTCTCCTTCCTTCCCTAACTCTTATTACGAGCTCTCTCTCTATTGTTCTTCCTTTTCCTTCTTTTCCTTCTCCTCCTCCTCCTCCTCCTTCTCTTCATTTTCTCCATTCGCACATGTCTTATAAACCTTCATTCCCTCTCTCCCTCCTTCTTTCCCTCCCTCCCTCCTTCTTTCCCTCCCTCCCTCCCTCCCTTGCACGTGACTTGGGTGTGGAGAGAAAAGGTGGAGAAAGGGAGCTTTATTGAGAGAGAGAGAGAGAGAGAGAGAGAGAGAGAGAGAGAGAGAGAGAGAGAGAGAGAGAGAGAGAGAGAGAGAATCCCATTAAACACAGGCATATCAAACATAATGAAATACGAGTTTAGGATGTGTGTGTGTGTGTGTGTGTGTGTGTGTGTGTGTGTGTGTGTGTGTGTGTGTGTGTGTGTGTGTGTGTGTGTGTGTGTGTGTGTGTGTGTGTGTGTGTGTGTGTTTACTTTTTGTTTTAGCTTCATCAGAAAAAAATAATATTGGGCCACGATTATTTTTATTAATGAGAGAGAGAGAGAGGCGTTGAGAAAAATGTTAAAAATGTTGCATGATCCTTAGTTTCAGTATTATAATAATTTTCTCTCCTTCCTTTTCTCTCCCTCCTTCCTTCTCTTCACTCCATCTTTCCTCCGTCTCTCCATCGTTCCTTCCTTTTATTCAGTCATTATTTCCTTCCTTCCTTCCTTTTTCCTTCCTTCTTTTCCTCCGTCGCTCATTTTCTTCCCTCCGTTTTCCTTTCCTTTCCATCCTCCTCCCTTCCTTCTTTCTATCCTCCCCTCCTTCTCTCTGCCTCCCCTTCCTAATTTCCTTCCCTCCTTTCCTCCCTCCTCTCCTTCCTTCCCTCCCTCATTATTTTCACGCTGCCTCATTCTAGTCTTCACACATATTACCCCCCTCCTCTCTCTCTCTCTCTCTCTCTCTCTCTCTCTCTCTCTCTCTCTCTCTCTCTCTCTCTCTCTCTCTCTCTCTCTCTCTCTCTCCAGAACAGGTGTGTGATAAGCTTTCTTTTCTCCTTCAGGTAAGAAAGATTTAAGCCAAGGGCGAGGGAACGAGAGAGAGAGAGAAAGGTAGACAGATGGATACACACACACACACACACACACACACACACACACACACACACACACACACACACACACACAAAGAGCTAGATATATATAGATAGAGAGAGAGAGAGAGAGAGAGAGAGAGAGAAATCTAGCTCTAAAAGAAAATAACAATTACCGAGAATGAGAAAGAAAACGGGACGTGATGTGTTATAAATCAGCTGACGATGAGCGGTTTCCCGAGAGAGAGAGAGAGACTGTAAGTAAACACTGACGCAACATATCACTAACAAACAATTTCTCTCTCTCTCTCTCTCTCTCTCTCTCTCTCTCTCTCTCTCTCTCTCTCTCTCTCTCTCTCTCTCTCTCTCTCTAAACCTTGACTGAGCAAGAAGAACACATCTGTTACAAAGGGAGGAAAGAAGCGATGGAGGGAGGGAGGAGGGGGGACTGAGGAAGAAAAAGGAGGGAGGGAGAGAGGGAGAAAATGGAGGTAAGGAGGAAGGGAATTACTCAACCTCTTATACATTATTCACTCAAGATGGAGAAAGAAGGAAGGAAGGAAGGAAGGAAGGAAGGTAGGAAAGTGGGAAGGAAGGAACGAAGGAAGAAAGGAAGGAAAGGAAGAAAAAAGGTCAGAAGGAAGGAAGGTGGGTGGGAAGGAAGGAAGGAAGGAAGGTGGGAAGGAAGGAAGGAAGGAAGGAAGGAAGAAAAAAGGTAGGAAGGAAGGAAGGTAAGAAAAAAGGTAAGAAGGAAGGAAGGAACGAACGAACGAACGAACGAACGAAACAAGGAAGGAATGAAAAAGGAATGAAGGAGGAAGAAAGGAAGGAAAATAAATAAAGAAGAAGAAAGAAGGGAGAGTAGTAGGGAGGAAGGGAGAGACGAAGAACTTTAAATATTTGGTAAAAGATGAAAGAAAGAGAAAGAAAGAGTGAATTTGACAACATCCTTCTCTTTCGTCTACATATTTCCTAAACTAATCTCTCTCTCTCTCTCTCTCTCTCTCTCTCTCTCTCTCTCTCTCTCTCTCTCTCTCTCTCTCTCTCTCTCTCTCTCTCTCTCTCTCTCTTGCCTATTTCACTTAAATTCTAGCTAACTTGCGTCCCTCCCCCTTCTCTCTCTCTCTCTCTCTCTCTCTCTCTCTCTCTCTCTCTCTCTCTCTCTCTCTCTCTCTCTCTCTCTCTCTCTCTCTCTCTCTCTCTCTCTCTCTCTCTCTTAAAACCTCCTTTTTATCACTCCTTCCTCTCACCACCACTCCTCCTCCTCCTCCTGCTTCACTTAAGACTCAAGGCACAAGCTCCCCCTTAAAGTTGCCACAGAAAACGGGTTATTTCCGCAAAAAGAAAACGGAACACACATGCTTCTCGGGGGTTCGCAATGCATTTCAATTTTATTTTTCGCCGAGTAAAAGATTTCAGGATTTCTTACTCACGAAAGTTTGGTGGAAAAGTTGAAGAAAAATGGGAGAAAAAAAAGAAAAGAAAAAGAAAAAACGAAATAAAAAAGTAAAACAAGACAAGGTTGCAGGACAGAAAAGGAAAGGAAAAAATACAAAACAGAGAAAACGGAAATACAGATAGCGATAAAGAAAAGGGGGATAGAAGAAAGGAAGTAAAGAGTATGGAAAAGAAAAAGTATATACAGACCACGAAACTGAAATAGAGAATAAAGATCGGGACTAAAAAGAAAGGATAGAAAATAAAAAATGGAAAATATAAGCAAAAATAAAAACTGAAAATGATAGAAAAGGAAATATAACAGTAAAAAAAAAGTATATATATTAAAAGAAAGAAGAAAAAGGGTAAATATAAAAGAATGAAAGTAAGTGAAAAAGAAAGGAATGAAATTAAATTAAAGAAAACAAAAAATGAAAGCCAGACTAAGGAAAAGTTTGAGCAAGAAAAAATAACAGGATAGAAAAAATGGAAAGAAAACGGAATATAATATAAAAAAACAAGAAAAAAGAAGTATTGAAAAAAGGAAAAATATAAATAAATTACAATGGACCACTTTCTTTATTTTTCCTATTATCATATTTTCGTTTATTTTCATCAACTTTCTTTTTCCTCCCATTTACCTTTTCTTTCTCCATCTTTTTCCTATTCACCTCTTTCATTAATCCTCCTTCCTTCTATTTTCCCTTATTCTATCCACTCACCGCTTCCTCTCTTTTCCTTCTTCCTTCCTCTCCCACTTTTTTCTCCCTATTCCCCTCTTTCCTTCGTTCTCCTCTTCCCACTCCTGTCTTCCTCCTACTCCCAAGTGATGATGATGGTGATGATGGTGATGAAAGTAGTAGTGGTGATGACTCTAATGGTGATAGTAATGGTGGTGATGGTGGTGATGGTGGTGATGGTGGGGGTGATGGTAGAAATGGTGGTGGAAATGACGGTAATGTGGTGGTGATGGTGGGGGTGATGGTGGTGGAAATGACGGTAATGATGGTGGTGGTGGTGATGGTGGTGGTTGTAATGGTGGTGGTGATGGAGGTGGTGGTTGTAATGGTGGTGGTGATGGTGGAGAAAGTAAAGCATAACACATTTTCTTTACATTTCATTCCATCATTTTCTTTTCTTTCACTTTCATATTTCGCCTCTCCTCCCCTCTTCTCTCCTCTCCTTCCCTCCCTCCCCTCAACACCTGTCTCTGGGCGTAAAGGTGAAAGTCGCATAAGCTTACACTGTGATTCTGGACCGTAATGTTTGTCTTAGGCTTTTCTTTTTTTCTTTTTTTTTTCTTTTTTTCTCTTTTTGTTTCAGCTGTTCAATCTTCTTATTACGGTTCCTTGCTCCAGTGTTTGTTTGGGTGTTTCACTTTTCTACTTTTCTTTATTTATCTCTCTCTCGTTTGTTCTCTGGCCTCTCTTTTTTTATTTATTTTTTCCCTCTCTTTCATTTCTCCCCTTCTCATATTTTATTCTCTCTCTCTCTCTCTCTCTCTCTCTCTCTCTCTCTCTCTCTCTCTCTCTCTCTCTCTCTCTCTCTCTCTCTCTCTCTCTCTCTCTCTCTCTCTCTCTCTCTCTCTCTCTCCGCAAGTTTGATACAAATAGATAGATGGAAAGTTTATAGGCCACAACACACACACACACACACACACACACACACACACACACACACATAATCCCCTCCATTGTTTGTTAAAGTAATAAAACTTCTGTGTGTGTGTGTGTGTGTGTGCGTGTGTGTGTGTGTGTGTGTGTGTGTGTGTGTGTGTGTGTGTGTGTGTGTGTGTGTGTGCGTGTGTGTGTGTGTGTGTGTGTGTGTGTGTGTGTTTCAACATAGTGGCGATAAGTAATTCATACATAAACCATGCGAGAGAGAGAGAGAGAGAGCAGGAAACAGTGAGGAAAAGCAAATTAGAGACAGAAAGCCCAACTGAGAGAGAGAGAGAGAGAGAGAGAGAGAGAGAGAGAGAGAGAGAGAGAGAGAGAGAGAGAGAGAGAGAGAGAGTAAACGTAAGGCCCCATAAATAAAGCAAGCTCCTGCAATATCCAAGTCAGGGAATGATGCTGTTAATGATATGGACGAGAGAGAGGTGATTTCCTGCAAGTAATAATGAGGAAAAGCTGCCGAGGGAGGTGCTATATTGAGGGAGGGGGTGTAGGAAGAGGTGGAGGAGGTGGAGGAGGAGGAAGAGGGGGAGGTGGAGGAGAAAACACGAGTATATAAGCTACGGGTCCTCTTTCTCCTCCACAATACAACCTCATCCACCTCCACACCACCACCAACACTGCTACCACCATCACTACCACTACAACTACAACAGAAAAGGTTATACAAGATGTTACAAATCCAACAGGTGAGTGAGAAAAAACGTTACAGGTAAAGTTTGTATAGATGATTTTTTTTTCTTATTGTTGTTATTGTTACTATCATTATTGTTATGGGTTCTATTATTTACACTATTACTTAATGATTTTACACACCTACTACAACAGCCACTACTACTATTACTATGACTGCAGCTACTACTACTACTACTACTACTACTACTACTACTACTACTACTATTACTACTGTTCCCCGCAGGTTGTAGTATTTGGGTTGATGGTCGGCCTGGCCCAGGGGTTCCCCAGGCCCGACTCGCCCCCCATCTACGGCCCCCCCACCTACCCCAACCCCCAGCCCCACAAACAGCCATATAAGGACGTAAGCTGCCACACTTTTTTAATTAGAACTAGCTCACTTTCTTTAATTAAAACTAGGTCATTTTTTCCCACTCTTAAAAGGAGTTTCTCTCAGCTACTCACCGGAGAGAGAGAGAGAGAGAGAGAGAGAGAGAGAGAGAGAGAGAGCTCATCCTCTGTTTATAACGCCATTGTATGCTAATGTACCCAAATTCATTAACAAACTTAGATCTGATCATTGAACATCAGGTCACCCATTATCATGTTGCTCAATTATCTTCCTCTCCAATGAACTAAGGAATACCTATTTTTACAGATATTCTCGTTCGCATCTATTAAAATACTAATATCCCATTAAAATCGACCATTCTCCTATTATCTCATACCCATTTCCCATCAACAGGAACTAGCTGAACACTGTACATTCAACAGACTGCAAAATTTACTCCCTATACTCATTATATTTTTATTTTTAATCAGTTCTTCGATTCAGAACCAAGAGTGCAACATATATTATGACAGCATTCATTCTCAAACATTCCGGGGCCGACACACCCACACTTGGATAGACTTTCGTTGAGGTTGTGTCAGTATCTCCGTGAGTAGTTTTATGAGCCCAGTGATAGTCTGACAAGGCTTCTACACCATAAACGTGAAAGGCACTCTTGAAAACGCGACTCATCTCCTTCGTGGCCTTTGAAAACAGTTA
This sequence comes from Eriocheir sinensis, assembly GCF_024679095.1. NCBI lineage: Eukaryota > Metazoa > Arthropoda > Malacostraca > Decapoda > Varunidae > Eriocheir > Eriocheir sinensis. The sequence continues at coordinate 6,484,096 of NC_066557.1, forward strand.
CTAGGAGAGCGTCTGATGATGAGTCTTACACACGCAAGTTTGATGAAAGGTTGTGTATTTTAATTGGAAGTTTTATAAGACTGGTGACATCTTGACAAGGCTTCTACACCATAAACGTGAAAGGCACTCTTGAGAACGCGACTCATCTCCTTCATGGCCTTTGAAAACAGTTACTAGGAGAGCGTCTGACCATGAGTCTTACACACGCAAGTTTGATGAAAGGTTGTGTATTTTAATTGGTAGTTTTATAAGACTGGTGACATCTTGACAAGGCTTCTACACCATAAACGTGAAAGGCACTCTTGAGAACCCGGCTAATCTCCTTCGTGGCCTTTGAAAACAGTTACTACCAGATCCGGAAGCCTCTGAGCATGAGCCTTACACACGCACGTTTGATGAGAGGTTGTGTATTTCAATTGCTAGTTTTATAAGACTGGTGATAGCTTGACAAGACTTCTGCACCACTACGTAAAAAACACTCAAGAGAACCCGATTATTTCCTTTGCGGACTTTGGAGACAGTTGTTGCGAGAGCCGAAAGCGGGTGAGAATACGAGCCTGACACACGCACGTTTGATGAGAGGTTGTGCAAGTAATTCCATGGGTAGCTTTTGAAGTTTGACAAGGCTTCTTCTGTACCATGATCGTAAACAGCACTCATGAAGACCAAACTCATCTCCTTTGTGGGCTTTGGAAATAGATGTCGTGAGGAAATACATAGTTGCCGTGAGTTGTCGTGAGGAAATACATAGTTATCGTAAGGAAATACATAGTTGTCGTGAGTTGTCGTGAGGAAATACATAGTTATCGTAAGGAAATACATAGTTGTCGTGAGTTGTCGTGAGGAAATACATAGTTATCGTAAGGAAATACATAGTTGTCGTGGGTTGTCGTGAGGAAATACATAGTTATCGTAAGGAAATACATAGTTGTCGTGAGGAAATACATAGTTATCGTAAGGAAATACATAGTTGTCGTGAGGAAATACATAGATGTCGTGAAAGTCGAAAGTGTCGGAGAGTAAGCAATAGAATTTAACTACTCCATCAACCCATTTCACCACACCATTCCCCAAATATAATCACCCATTTCCCCCCATTACCAGGAGCCCGCCAAGCCGTACGCCTTCGATTATGGCGTCAGGGATGCGTACTACGGCGCCAACTTCGGCCACAAGGAGAACAGTGACGGGAACGCGATCACCGGCTCGTACCAGGTGGCGCTCCCCGACGGCCGCATCCAGACGGTCAACTACGTAGCCGACCACATCAACGGTTTCCAGGCGCAAGTCTCCTACGAGGGCGAGGCGGTTTACCCACAAGTGAAGAAGGGTTCGAATCCCAAGGGCGACTACCAGAGCGCTGCCTATTCCAATCCTGTTCCCCTGCGCGCTGAGCCTCCTAATCATCCTGTGTACTCTTCTTCGTCCTCCTCCTCCGCTGGTTCTTCGCGCGCTCATCCTTCTCCTGCCTCCCCTTACCTCCCCCCGAATTCTCAGCTCTTATCCCCACCTGTTTATGATTAAGATCGTTCACCTGTCTGTCTGTTTATGTCTGTCTGTCTGTCTATCTGATTATATGTTTCTCTCGCCGTCAACTGTCCTGCCTTCCTTTCCTTCTTCTTTCTTTCTATCCGTCATTCCTTCCTTCCTGTCCACCTATCAATCTATTTACCTGTCTACCTTTTTTTTACTCATTCCTCTTCAGTCCTTCCTTACTTACATTTCTATTCATTTATTTACCTATTTGTCCACCCATCTGTCTATCTCCCTTTCCCTCCCTGCCTACCAACCATATTACCTGTCTCACTAACTAACTACCTAACTTACCTATCCACCAAACTATTTATCTACCTATTTATTTACCTATCTACCAATCTATCAGCTCAGGCCATCAAACACACACACTAATGTACATAATATATACAATCACCTACATAATTGCTCTTTAATTGCTTGTTAATGACCACCGCCAGCGCTACCCCCCCCCCCCCCTCGTTAACACAAATATTGAACCACTTAATTACTCGCGTTATTATTATGTTGCTGTTGATTGCAGATATTTTTATTATTATTATTATTATCATCATTATTATTATTATTATTGTTGTTGTTGTTGTTATGAAATACTTCCAACTGTACGTTTTCAAAGCAAAATATATAAAAGACAAAAAAATATCTCATCAAATTATTTATTGTTTCTTATTATTTTATTTCTTCTTCGTATACGTTACAGAGGGTTGAGCTGAGCGAATGCCGTTTTCTATGCAACAAAAAGAATGGAGTTTGTAATGGATAACTTAGAATATATGATGCGATATATGTGTTTGTGTGTGTGTGTGTGTGTGTGTGTGTGTGTGTGTGTGTGTGTGTGTGTGTGTGTGTGTGTGTGTGACAAAATTTGATCATATGCCCTTTAGGTAACAGAGAGAGAGAGAGAGAGAGAGAGAGAGAGAGAGAGAGAGAGAGAGAGGCAAACAAACAAACAAACAAACAAACAAACAAACAAACAAACACACACACACACACAAACACACACAGACAAACACACACAGCCCCCACCACACACACACACACACACACACACACACACACACACACACACACACACAAACACAAACAAATACTTTCAACACAAAACATTTTCCTCCGAATCGCATTTTATATTTTTTGTTTTTGTTTCATTAAAAAAAAAAGGTTGGGAATTGAAAAGCTTTGGGAAGAAAAAGGAAAAATTAGTCCAATTACAACGACATAATCAACAGTTGGAGAGAGAGAGAGAGAGAGAGAGAGAGAGAGAGAGAATTTGCGAACATTTTTTTTTTCATTTATCATTCTTGTTTACTTAAAGTCTAATAGGCTTAACGAACA
>NC_066557.1:6501963-6504463 GCF_024679095.1 Eriocheir sinensis
TGCAGTTCCGTCGTGTGTGTGTGTGTGTGTGTGTGTGTGTGTGTGTGTGTGTGTGTGTGTGTGTGTGTGTGTGTGTGTGTGTGTGAGAGAGAGAGAGAGAGAGAGAGAGAGAGAGAGAGAGAGAGAGAGCGTGTAATGGGAACGTGTGTATCTCTCCTTAAACAAAAAAATATGTAACGTAAAACACTGCAAGCGATAACACTGGAAAAGCTCTTGACACGAACCTTGCAAAAAAATAGTGGCAAGTAATAACAGTAATATTAACCAGAACAAATACAAAGATGCAAGTTATACCAGTGGAAAGTTCTTGACACGGGAGCCTTACAAAGAATAGTGGCAAAGTATTGATAGTGATGATAATGAGAAATACAACAAGCAACGAATATAAGGGTCGTATTAAAAGATATACCGCCGCCTAAGAACACATAATTGACAAGGCTTTCGTAGGAGCTGTGATCATTTCCAGGGGTAGTTTTATGACCCTGATGGTAATTTGACCCTTCTTCTGTACCCTGAGCCTAAAAAAACACTCATTAGAACCTGCTTGATCCTCCCTTTGACCTTTAGAAATAGCTGATGTGAGAAGCGAAAGAGTCTTGTTATACCAGCCTATATCACTGGAAAGCTCTTGATGCGGGGGCCTTACAAAGAATAGTGTCAAGTAAATGATAGTAATAATAAAAAGAAATAAAAAACTCCTAAAGGTATATCATTGGAAGGCTCGTAACACAGACAAAGCAAAGAATAACGCCGAGGTAATAATAGTAATAAAAAGAAGCAATACAAAACTGGTAAAAGGTATATGATTTGGGAGATCTTGACACGGGGACCTCGAGAATAGTGGCATAATAATGATAATAATAAAAGAAAGAAATACAACCCTGCAAGTTATGTCACTGGAAACACCGGAGGCATTGCGAAGAACTGCGGGAAGATAATGATGGTGATAATGGTAAGACGTACAACATGCAAGGTATATTTCGAAGGCTCTTGTCATCGGGACCTTGCGAATAGTGGCAAAGAAATTATAGCAGTGGCAATAAAACCTTTCCTTCTCGCCTCTGCATTCTGTTATCTTATATAGGGTCAGTGTTATGTGGGCTTTTTTCTTTTTCTTCTTCTTCTTCTTCTTTTTCTTCTTCTTCTTCTTCTTCTTCTTCTTCTCCTTCTTCTTCTTCAGCTTCTTCTTTTTCAGCTTCTTCTTTTCTTCTTCTTCTTCTTCTTCTTCTTCTTCTTCTTCTTCTTCTTCAGCTTCTTCTTCTTCTTCTTCTTCTTCTTCTTCTTCTTCTTCTTCTTCTTCTTCTTCTTCTTCCCCATGAACTGTTTCCTTTACTGTGCGAGAAGAAAACGACTACGAACAACAAGAACAAGAAGAAAAAGAAGAAAAAAAATCTATAAAAAAAGTGCAGTGGGAACAAGGTGGGAAGTAAATTTCTGAAACTTGCCCAGGTCGAAGAATGATGATACTGAACTGTCTCCTTTGCTGTAAAAAAATCGTCTCCCGGCAAGCTAAGGTTCAAGCAGAGGTGACAAGGAATGAGTTCAGGGATAAATTGCACCACGTAAATCTTTGTTGTACTTTTTGTCTTGTCACTTAAGCCGCCATCAGCGTTTATTTATGTTTCTTTTTTACCTTTTTACCTGCCAGAGGGAAAATAATAGTTGAAGCCGCGGTGGAAAGAGTTCACGAATAAGCTCAGGTAGGAATTACGCGACAGAAATACTTGTTGTGTTTCTTTTGACAATTAAACGATAACTACTTTTTTTTTTATAATTGCCTGGGAAAGAGGAGCAGTTAAGAGTCAAGATGGAGAGTCGTTGAAAATGAGTTCATGGATGAGTGTCAAAACAAAAATGATGGCGGCCTGGTGTGTTGTGTTCCAAAGACGAGGGGAGAGTGGCGCAGTGGCTAACGTGGCGAACTCTCCATATTTCCCGTCTCTCTCCGTTTTTCTCCCTTCCCGCCCTCTCTACCTCCCTTCCTCCCTCCTTTTCATCTCCCTATTCCTCTTACCTTCCTTCCTTTCCTTCATTTTCTTCTTCCGTCTCTCTCCTTTTTCTCCCTTTCTCCCTCCTTTTCTTCTCCTCATTCCTCTTCCCTCCCTTCCTTTCCTTCATTTTCTTCTTCCGTCTCTCAGTTTTTCTCCCTTCCCGCCCTCTCTACCTCCCTTCCTCCCTCCTTTTCTTCTCCTCATTCCTCTTCCCTCCCTTCCTTTCCTTCATTTTCTTCTTCCGTCTCTCAGTTTTTCTCCCTTCCTGCCCTCTCTACCTCCCTTCCTCCCTCCTTTTCTTCTCCCCATTCCTCTTCCCTTCCTTCCTTCCTTTCCTTCACTTTCTTTTCCCGTCTCTCTCCTTTTTCTCCCTTCCTCCCTCCTTTTCTTCTCCTCATTCCTCTTCCCTCCCTTCCTTTCCTTCATTTTCTTCTTCCGTTCTATCTCCTTCCTCCCTCCTTTCTTCTCCCATTCCTCTTCCATCCTTCCTTCCTTCCTTTCCTTCACTT
>NC_066557.1:6509463-6524463 GCF_024679095.1 Eriocheir sinensis
AAATGGAAAAGAAGAGAAGAAAAAGAGAGAAAAGGTAAAGTGACAGAGAGAGAGAGAGAGACAACCCTTTCCTCCAATCTTGCCACAAAACTTCTACATTCATCACACACTCCCTCCTTCCCTCCCTTCCTCCCTCCCTCCCTCCCTCCCTCCCTTCCTTTCTCCTTTACGATTCAGCCATCCATCTTCCTTTCCTTCCTTCCTCCCCTCCCTCCCTCCCTCCCTCCCTGGCGTTCCTCCCTCACTTCCTCCTTTCTTCCCTCCCTCCCTCCCTCCAAACATCTTTCTTTCTTTCTTCCAATACAAAATTTATTTCAATCTTTCTCTGTCCTTGTTTTCTCCTTCTTTAGTTTGTTTGTTTGTTTGTTTGTTTGTTTGTTTGTTTTATTGCTGTTATTTTTTTATTTATTTTTCTTGTTCATTTTGTTCTTCCTGTTTCTGTTGTTTTCGTTCTTCTTCTTCTTCTTCTTCTTCTTCTTCTTCTTCTTCTTCTTCTTCTTCTTCTTCTTTCCTCCTCCTCTTCTTCTTCCTCCTCATAATTATTTCCACATTCGCTCTTTCCATCATTAGGTCAACCACACCCTTTCTCTCTCTCTCTCTCTCTCTCTCTCTCTCTCTCTCTCTCTCTCTCTCTCTCTCTCTCTCTCTCTCTCTCTCTCTCTCTCTCTCTCTCTCTCTCTCTCTCTCTCTCGAACCAGAAGTCGTAGGGTCGTAAAAGGAGGAAGAAGAGTAGGAGGAAAAAGAAGAGGAGGAGGAGGAGGAGGAGGAGGAGGAGGAGGAGGAGGAGGAGGAAGAGGAGGAGGAGGTCAAAGGGGAGTCATCAGTGAGAAGAAGGGTCAAGAGAGAAAGAGGAGGAGGAGGAGGAGGAGGAGGAGGAGGAGGAGATGGAGGAGGGAGATTACGTCACAGAGCGGCCAACACCTTAAATTAAAAACGCATTTCCTCATCTCCTCCTCCTCCTCCTCCTCCTCCTCCTCCTCCTCCTCCTCCTCCTCTTTCTTCCCGGTTTTTGTTGCCGTATTTATGACCTTTTCTTTTTTTCTCCATTTTTCCTTCTCTTTTTTTCTCTTCTTATTCATTTTCTTCCTCCTCAACATCATCAGGAAGGAGGAAAGGGAGAACGAAGGGAGGAAGGAGAGAAGAGAGGAAAGAAAAGGAGGAAACTAAGATGGAGGAAAGTAAGGCGGAAGGGGAAAAAATGGAGGGAAATACGGAAGAAAAATATGAATGGAGGAGGAAAAAAAAGAAAAAAACAAAGGTGGAAGGGAAATGAGGGAGGTCAGAGAGGAAACAAAAGGAGGGAAGAAGAAAAGAAGAGACGGAGGGAAAAAATGGAGGAAAGACGGTACTGTAAGAATCAATTAACCTGACCTTCATGCGCAGGTGAGAAACGACAGGTGTGTGTGTGTGTGTGTGTGTGTGTGTGTGTGTGTGTGTGTGTGTGTGTGTGTGTGTGTGTGTGTGTGTGTGTGTGTGTGCACACACACACACACACACACACACACACACACACCTGGGATGAGGTATACGTATTCGGTGTTCGTATTTGAATAATTATTAACAAGAAATCAAAGTATTTTCATTCGTATCCGAGTACACGGGAAAAGTATTCGTATTCTGCGAATAATCTGACGAATATTTGAGTACTAATAATCAGACATATCAGCCGTTGTTCCTTACACCTCAGCCTCCTGGGCGGACGTGTAATGGTCGTGTACAGGACAGGTTCATGAGCTCCTTTTAGTAGCATAACTATAGAACAGTGACGTGCCCACTTACGTCATGAAGGTATTTTTCAATAAAAATTATACATGAATGTATTCATGATTACTTTCAGGAAGAATTCGTATTTGTATTCAAATTAAATGCATTTCAGTGAATTCGTATCCGTATCTGTTGGAATTTGAAGTATTCGTACTCGTATTCCAATACACAACTCTTGTATTCACTCCATCCCTGCAACACACACACACACACACACACACACACACGTTAATGCCTGTTCACACATAATTCAACTGTCCCGTTTTCTTCGCTTCTCCAGGAACTGAACGGAAAACGAACAAGAATGGAACATTAGGAAAACAATCAACACGCGATAACAATAAGAGTTCCGTGTAGACAATTGTGCGAAAAAATATAAATTAGTTAAGCGAAATATAAATAAAAGGAAAGAAAATGCGAGAAAAATCGATTTTTTTTTATGCGAGAATGTAGAATCCGTGCGTGTGTGTGTGTGTGTGTGTGTGAGAGAGAGAGAGAGAGAGAGAGAGACACACACACATTTAACCTTAGTCCATAGAAAAGTTGATAAAAGAAAACAAGGTGAGAATTAAACAATAAAACAAAGGAGAAAATGAGACAAGAAAAGAGAGGCAGAGAAAGAAAAGAAAAGAGAAAGGTCATTTTTTTTGTCGATAAATAGATAAAAAAAAATAATAAACTTGAAGACAAAAAAAGAAGACAAAAGAAAACATATAATTAAACTGAAGAAAAAAAAAATATGGCGTAAAAATTAAGTACAACGCTATCCACACACACACACACACACACACACACACACACACACACACGGGAACACGTACACACACAAAAAAACGCAGTAATTGTATGTGCGTAAGAAGCGAGACGGAAATTAGCTTAATGAGGTGCAAACTGTGTGTGTGTGTGTGTGTGTGTGTGTGTGTGTGTGTGTGTGTTTGGAATTCCGTACTGCTGAGAAAAGACGGGAAAAGAGAGAGAGAGAGAGAGAGAGAGAGAGAGAGAGAGAGAGAGAGATAACAGCCTATGATTGATTGAGCAAACGAGAAAACCCAATAAGTGAAAACTGATATCAAAATTAGAGAGAGAGAGAGAGAGAGAGAGAAAGGCACGGAGAGCGAAAGAAACAAAGAAAGAACAAAAAGAAGAAAAGCACGAATGAAATGAAGAAAAAAAAAGAAAGAAGAAAGGAAGGAAGGAGAAGGAGAATAAGGGAGAGAGACAAACATGAGAACATATGAGAAGACAAGAAGAGGAGGAGGAAGGAGAAGAAGAGGAAGGAAGATAAACAGGAAGAGATAGAGGTGTTGAAGAGGGAGAGGGAAGAAGGGAAGAAAATAGATAATGAAGAAGAGAGAGAAGGAAGGAAGGCGAGAACCAGGAAGGAGGAGATAAGAATGCTAGGAAGGAAGGAGATAAAAGAAGGGAAGAAGGAAGAGGGAGAGGGAAGGAGGGAGAGTGATGGAGGAAGATGTGGAGGTGCGTAGGAGTGGATGAGAGAACTAAGGAAGGTCGGGAGAGGGAGAGAGGGAGGGAAGGAGAAAGAGAGAGGGAGGGAAGGAGAGGGAGGGAGGGAGAAGAAAAGAAGGGAGGGGAGGGCGTGGAAAGAAGCTCAGTGGGGAGGGGGGGGGGGTTGTTGTTCAGATGGGAGAGATGAGGGAGAGAGAGAGAAGGGAGGGAGGGGAGGAGGAGAGAAGCACAGAAGGGAGGGTGGGAGAGAAGGGCATGAGGTGGGAAGGGAGAGATGAGCAGGGGGGGAGAGGGGGGGAAAGGAGGGGGGAGGGAGGGCATCACAGGTATATATACAGGTAAGAGAACCTTCCCTCGGTACATTCACCATCACCACCACACCTGAAGCCATGGGTGGGATACAGGTAAGATTGTTCACACACACACACACACACACACACACACACACACACACACACACACACACACACGCACACACATACATACATACATACATATATACATACATACACACATTCATACAGTCCTTACCAAGCCCTGTGTGCTTGTCGGACGTAATTAGAATTTTCAAGACTGGCAGGGAAGGTTTGGCAAGACGCAATGAAGCTGAATGACACACAGACGAGTGCCCCTCAGGAAGAGATTGCTGACTGACGGCTGCTTCAATTCCCCCTCGCTAAGATGTCACTCATTACAAACTCAAAACCAACGGCAATTTTTTTTTTTTTTTTTTTCGCTTTCGTTGTGTTCCAATTCTCCCTCGCGAAAAGATGTCACTCATTACAAACTCAAAACCAACGGCAATTCTTTTTTTTTTTTTCTCGCTTTCGTTGTGTTCCAATTCTCCCTCGCGAAAAGATATGTCATTACAAACTCAAAACCAACGGCAATTCTTTTTTTTTTTTTCTCGCTTTCGTTGTGTTCCAATTCTCCCTCGCGAAAAGATGTCACTCATTACAACCTTAAAACCCACGGCAGCTTCTAAAGAGTTTTCGCCTTCGTGTTGTACCAAGCTTTCCATTACTAAGACATGGCAGTCATAATACTCCAAAAAACAACGGCAGGTTCTATACATTTTAGCCTTCGTTCAATTTCAAGCTGACCCGAACTAACACAAGTCGGCCATAACGAAATAAAAAAACAACGGCAGCTTCTAAGTAGTTTTTCTTCACTGTTAAATTCCACAAACTTTACCTCGTTACTTTTTTCTTGGCATACTTGCGCCATACACTAAGTTTAAGAAAAAAAAGGAGCATCTAAGCTTTTTTGCCCTCCTTAACTTTAACATATTTTACTTTCAATTACCATTTTTTTTCTGAACCTGTGTGAGCCAAAATTTAACTAACCGAAAAATTAAAGGATGGATGCAGCGCGTATAAGTGGTTCATTGAAAGCTTGCAGGGAACGAAGTCTGGCCGAGTGACAGTGACTGAACAGGCGACAAAGGAGCGGCCGAGGAGGGGAAGGCGTGTACCCGGGCGTGAGTGTTGTCCTAGGCGGCATCAAAGGCTGTACAAGAGGGCAAAAATGGCCTCGTCTCAATAGCCTTTCAAGTCATAACGTTGCTGTATAATGTTATCACACGATCCATGCGCAAAGGGGGACAGATGAGCTAGATGGATGGGCAGATTGAATGATTGACGGATGGATAGATAAACAGAGGTGAATGGATAAAGATTCGTTGACAGATACATATATACATAAATACATACACAAATATTCAAACACACACATTCATACATTCATACCTCTCAATAAGCTCATGTCACCTATATGTGTATTTTTATTATTAGTTTCTGTGTGTGTTTTGTTCTGCTTTTGTTTCTCTTTTTAATTATTTTTTTCTCTTTATTTACCAACCTAATATATGCTTACACACACACACACACACACACACACACACACACACACACACACACCTTTTCCTACTACCCTTTGTGATATTTTCTTCTCTCACCTTCCATATACTTTCCATACGCGCATACATACATACATACATACATACATACACACACCTCTATCCAGTACCCTTTGTCACATTTCCTATTCACATTTTATTTACTTTCTGACTTTCACTTTTCTTCTATTGTTATTATTGTCCTCCTCCTCCTCCTCCTCCTCCTCCTCCCCCTCATCATCATCATCATCATCATCATTCTCTCTTCCTTTTCGACCCTTCTACTTCTACCAATACTACTACTTCATCTATTTCCCTTTCCTTTTTCTTCTTCTTTGTTTTCTTCTTCTTCTTCTTCTACTACTTCTTCTTCTTCTTCTTTTTCTTCTTCTTCTTTTCCACTTGCTTCTCCACTTCTCAAATCTGTTTCCCACTCAACCTCATCTCATTGGAGGGTGGATGTGACTTTAAAATCCATACATCCATACATTCGTACTACGTTTCATATTCTCAATCATTTCAGGCCTTACGCACCCACATATTCGACTAGGTTTTCGTAGAGGTAGTGGGAATTTTCATGGATACCGGTATAAGCTTAGTAATAGTTTTTTGACAAGGCTTCCGGATCATGAACGTGAAGAAACAACTCATGCAGGAGAACACGACTAATCTTCTTGGTAGACTTTGGAAATTTTTGTTGCGAGGCGAAAACGTAAATTGAAGTAAAATATATAAAGTTCAGAGAGAGAAAAACAGAAAGAGGAGAGGATTGCAGGATGAGGAAGAGGGAAGGAAAAGAAAACAAGAAGAAAATAAAGATAAAGATAAAGAAGAAAAAAGAAGAGGAAGAAGCAGAAGAGGTAGAAGAAGAGGTAGTAGTAGTAGTAGTATCAGAAGGAGAAGAAGAAGAAAAAGGTAATAGAAGATGAAGAAAAGGGAGAAAAGGTAAAAGAAGATGAAGAAAAAAACAAACAAAAAAGCTGAAGAAGACCAAACACAAGGGAGAAAACGGAAATCGATATACGCAAAAAAAATAGAAAAAATAATGGGAAAAAAACGATGAAGGGAAGGAGGAAAAGAAGGAGAAAGGCGAAGGAAGGCGTCGATGCGATAGCCACTAATTACTTATCGCAAACGGATACACAAAAAATCCATATTCCATTTTCTTCGCGGTGAAAGAAAACGGGATTTCACTTTCTGGGAGGGAAACTAATATTTTTCCCTCACCGTCCCTCCCTCAATTTTTTCCTCCAATAATTATTCTCCTTCCCTCCCTTCCTCCACCTCCTCTTCTTCTCCTTCCTATTCTCCTTCCCTCCCTTCTTCCACCTCTTCTTTTCTTTCTCTCCTTATTCTCCACTCTCCCTCTCCCTTTCTTCCTCCCTCTCTTCCTCTTCCCCTTTAATTCATTTCTCCCTCCTTCCCTTCTATTCTTCCTCTCCTTCCTATTCTCCACTCTCTCTGTCTCTCTTTGTTTCTCTCTCCCTTTCTTCCTCTTTCATTCTTCCCTTCTTCTTTTACCCTTTCATCCATTTCTTCCTCCTCTTCCTTTCATCTCTCCTCTTATTCCTTTCCTTCCAATTATCTTCTCTTTCTTTCATCTTTTCTTCTTTTCTTCTTCTTCTTCTTCGTCTTCTTCTTCTTCTTCTTCTTCTTCTTCTCCTTCCTCCTTTTATTCTCCTTGTCTTTTCTCCCCTTCCTCCCCGCCCACTCTTCCTTCCTATTATTTCCTCTTTCCGTGTCCTTCTTTCTTTGTTCCATAAACTCTCTCTCTCTCTCTCTCTCTCTCTCTCTCTCTCTCTCTCTCTCTCTCTCTCTCTCTCTCTCTCTCTCTCTCTCTCTCTGAACTAATTTTTCAGACTAATGAAAAGATTCTCGTCAAATGAAAATTACGCGGCAAAACTTTTAATTATTTTTGTCTTTACCCCAAAACACACACACACACACACACACACACACACACACACACACACACACACACACACACAGCCGCTTCCTCCTCAACAAATCTTTCCTCCTTCAAGTTCTTCCCTTCCTTTCTTCCTTCCTTCCTTCTTTCCTTCCGCTTATTCTTTTTTTTCTCCTCCTCCTCCTCCTACTCTTCCTTCTTCTTCTTTCTTGAAAATCCTAGCTCGCTTCTTCCTTTCTTCATTATTTTTTTTCACTTTCCTTCTCCTTCTTCTTCTTTTAAAAATCATTCTTTACTTCCTTTCTTTTTTTCTTCTCAAATTTCGTCCATTTCTTCCTATATTCCTTCTTCTTCTTCTTCTTCTTCTTCTTCTTCTTCTTCTTCTTCTTCTTCTTCTTCTTCTCCTCCTCCTCCTCCTCCTCCTAAATCTTCCCTTCCTTTTTGCCCACAAAGTTTATTATTCTGGTTCCTTTTCCAAACTTATCTCCTCCTCCTCCTCCTCCTCCTCCTCCTCTTTTTTTTTCTTTTCTCTCTTCCTTACATCTTTCTCCATCTTCCTCCAGAGCCAATCTCCCAAATTTGTCCTCTCTCTCTCTCTCTCTCTCTCTCTCTCTCTCTCTCTCTCTCTCTCTCTCTCTCTCTCTCTCTCTCTCTCTCTCTCTCTCTCTCTCTCTCTTTTGTTTTAAAGAAAAATATTTAGCTAATGTACTCTCCAATTTTTTTTCTTTTTTCTCTTCTACCTCCTCCTCCTCCACCTCCTCCTCCTCCTCCGCCTCCTCCTCCTCCTCCTCCTCCTCCTCCTCCTCCTCCTCCTCCTCCTCCCACTTTCTCTTAACAGGCAATTAAAGGAGAATTTAGTCTTGTTTTGTGCCTCTTTCGTGCTCATAAAAGAGAGAGAGAGAGAGAGAGAGAGAGAAAATAACATAACACGCCTCTTCACCTTTTGGCCTCATCACACTTTTAGTCTCTCTCTCTCTCTCTCTCTCTCTCTCTCTCTCTCTCTCTCTCTCTCTCTGACGTAACCTTTGTCCTGGCCCTCTTTCCCCATCGTTTTCTCCCCTCTCCCTTCCCCCTCCCCCTCCTTTCCTCCATTTCTCCCCCTTTCCTTCCCTCCATTCTTCCACTTGCTCTTTCTCTCCATTCCATTTTCTATCTCCTCCTTTCCTCCATTTCTTCACAATTTCCTCCTTCCCTCCCTTTCTTCTCCTATTCTTCTTTTTCTTATTTTCTACCTTCATCCTTTTCATCCTTTCCACATTTTATTTTTCTTCCATTTCCTTTTCACTCTTCATTTTCTTCCTTTTACGTTCCCTCTCTTCCTCCATTCAATTCGCTCATCGCCTCCTCCTCCTTCTCCTCCTCCTCCTTTCTCTCCATTCCTACCGTCTTCCTCAAAGTGGGTGGAGCAATTTCCTCTCTCTCTCTCTCTCTCTCTCTCTCTCTCTCTCTCTCTCTCTCTCTCTCTCTCTCTCTCTCTCTCTCTCTCTCTCTCTCTCTCTCTCTCTCTCTCTCTCTCTCTCTCAATGCAAACACGTACTCCCATTTTCTATTTCTTTACTTTTACGCCTGATTTTCGTTTTCTATTAATGAAAGTTTCGTTTTCTTTCTGAATCTATAAAGCGCCATCGGAATTCCCGTTTTCTTCGATTCAAAAATGGCGAAGCTAATTTCTCGTTTTCTTTGTTGTCAGAATTGGAAAGCGTGGATTCCATTTTCTCCGGCAAATATTACGCGTTCCTCCGTTTTCTGTGAATATAAAAGAAAATGGGATTGACATGGCTGACGTTTGATTTGTATTTTTGTATTCGTTTATTCCACATTTGCTGAACGATTTAAATTTTCTCTACGTTTTTGGCGTTCTCAGTGATTTCCAGTCTATTGTTTCTTCAGTATATTCGTTTCTTCTCCTAAAGTTGCTCAATTTGCTCCTAAGTTTATATTTCAACATTTTCACTTTTTTCTTAATTCAGTATTTTTTTTCAGTATCTCCACGTTTAGTATTATCTATTGTTTAATTTACATTCTTACGTTTTTCATAGTATTTGCATCCATTTCTTTACTTTTATTTCACACTTGTTAGAGTTTTTATTCAACCCTTTATCAATGCATCAAAATAAACCACCATCATTTAAATTTCTGTATTAGACACCATCACAATTTAGTTACCCTATAGTGAAACCAAACTGTCAAGTCCGTTTTGGCGTTGGCTCCCGCGGCTCCATTTCTCCCCTCTGCTCTGCCACACATTCCCAACACCTATTTTTTCCTCTCATGTGTTACCTAAAGCTTACATATGAGAGGAAGAGATAGGTGTTGGGACTGTGTGGCAGAGTAGAGGGGAGGAAAGGACCCGCGGGAGCCTATGTCAGACCGGCCTCGACATATTTGGAAGACTATAGTTAGACACTTTTTTCTGCACCACTGACACCACTGACTTAGGATACATTTTCTTTTGTCAAACGTCTTTTCCAATAATGAAAACTAAAAAAAATCATGACATCAATGTTTTAACCTTCCCCTCTCAAGGAAAGAAACATTATACACGTTTTCTGTGACTCACAACTAAACCTCATCCCGTTTTCTTCCAGCTGAGCGCCGTTTTCTTCGCGATGGTGGCATGTGTGGGCAGCTCCCCCGCCGGCCACTACTCCCCCATCTACACACCCGCCCTCTACACACCCGTCTACTCCCCCTACCCTCCCCCGCCCCCCCAACACGTGCACTCCGGATACCCCTCCGAGCCTGCCTACAAGCCCACACACCTGCACAAGCCTGTGACCTACAAGCCTGCCGTCTACAAGCCTGCCCCGTCTGCTCACAAGCCTGCATTGCCCTACAAGCCTGTCCTCGGGATTAAGCTTGATGATGACGATGATTATGAAGAGGTAAGAGGGAGAGAGGGGGGTGGGGAAGGGAAGGGAAGAGGGGAAAGTGTGTGTGTGTGTGTGTGTGTGTGTGTGTGTGTGTGTGTGTGTGTGTGTGTGTTTCTGCCTATTATCTGTTTGCATGTATGTATATATGTATAAAGTGTGAAATTATGTATGAGCGTCTCTCTCTCTCTCTCTCTCTCTCTCTCTCTCTCTCTCTCTCTCTCTCTCTCTCTCTCTCTCTCTCTCTCTCTCTCTCTCTCTCTCTAATATATACAGTTCAGACTACTGGATCGGAATGGGATTTAAACAGATTTATAGAGAATTCTGCAGCGGCTGTCGAATAACCGAGAGATTATTAAGAAAGGAATGACAGGGAACTCATATTGGAGCTATCTGCAGGCTGTCAATACCCACCCACCCATAACCACCCACCCTACCCCAACCACCTCTACTACCACAACAACTAAAACTACTACCACAACTACTACTATTTCTTATTTGCCTACTCTTTTTTTATCCACTTTCCTACCTCTATATATCCATCCTATGCATCCTAAGTCTTTCTATAAGCCAATGCGTCAAGCTGTCTATATATCCTATCAGTCCTTCTATCCGGCTATCCTGTTATGCCGTGTAAGACCCCAGGGATGGTTGAGGGATTGACCGATGTCCTACGCTTAACAAATTGTTTTCAACATTTTCAGGGTTTTATTTATTCATCCTTATCAATTTAGCTACCCACATCTCAACCTGTCTATCTATCTATCTATTATATTTATCTATTCCTCAGCTACGAATAGAAGAATAGGTGTTGGCTGTCATATATTCATCTTTTTTTTCTTTTTTCTTTTTTATTACATCAGAGGACACGGCTCAAGGGCAATAAAAAGAGTACAAAAAAAAAGCCCGCTCCAATCTATCCTTTATCGATCCAAAATAAAAGAATAACTGTTGGCTGCCTTAATTTCAACCATCTATCTTTTATCGATCCAGTTGTCTATCTATCTGCTTCCCTAATTGGCTCACCTACACCTGGCAATTTAACCTAACTGTCTATCCACTTGCCAACCTACCCATGTATCTATCTAACTATCTATCTCTCTACCTACCTGTATCTTCCTAATTGCCTTCCTTCGTCCTTACCTGCCTCATTTATTTAACGGCCTGTGCACTCAACCTACCTACCGACCTATCAACCCATTTTCCTATTTGTCTATTTACATATCTACTACTTGTCTATCTATACAACGATCTATCTATTCATGCATCGATCTACGTATATGTCTATCTTATTTATCTACTTTATCTATTCACTTATCATTCAAATTATTTATCTACCTATCTATGAATCAATATATTACGGTGAGATTTTCATTTTCTTTGTTTTTTTTCACGTTTTCTGAGTCATTCCCATTTTCTTTGTGATTCCTCTCCGTTTTCTGTGATTTCCATTTTCTTTCCTTTTAACTTCAAGCTGCTCTATCTCCCTATCTATTTATCTACGTTTCAAGCTATATATTTCCTTATCTATGAATTTATATATTAAGATGAGATTCCCATTTTCTATGTTCTACATGTTTTTTTCTGAGTCATTCCCATTTTCTTTGCGATTCCTTTCCGTTTTCTGCACTTTCCATTTTCTTTGTTCCTTCATTTTCTTTGCCATTCGTTATCTGAAGGCTGCTCGATTTACTATTTCAATGATTCTATATATTTACTTATCAATAATTCAGGTTATTCGAATATTAATGAAACTATTTACATGTCAATATATCTATGCATTTACCGATCAAGGAATCAACATATTACCCTCTCTGGCTATGTATTTCACTAAACTATCCACGCATCAAAATATTTACCTCTCAATAAGTCTAAATATTACCCTATATATCAATGATTCTAACTATTAGAATATTAATGAAACTAATAACACGTCAATATATCTATACATTTACCGATCAAAGAACCAATATAATAACCTATCTATGTATTTCACTAAGCTATCCACGCATCAAAATATTTACCAGTCAATAAGTCTAAATATTACCCTATATATCAGTCTCAACACTCAAATGGTAATGAAGCACACGCTGGAAGGCACGTCGCTTCACTCACACGCCGCGTTCCCCAAGCAACCCTTCACGCATCCTCCCTTCCCATCTCGAGCCCCTGGCAATGGACATTTACCCTCCATCTGCATATTTACTTATCAGCCTACAGAGTAACTTATCATTCCACCTATTTATTTACCTTTATCTGTGTATGAAGTATCAATGCATCTATATAATTACCTTCTCTATATGTATTTACCTGTCAATGCATCTATATATCAACCTTCACTCTAAGGTCATATTCTTAAACACCTGTCTGTCGTATGTGTCATGGGCCTTTCCAGGGGTAGATTAATGATCCTAATGGTAGTTTGACCCTTCCTCTGTGCCTTGAATGTGAAAAAACACTCAAATTCTTAAAACACTTCGGTCTGTCGTATGTGGTATGGGCCTTTCCAGGGGTAGTTTAATGATCCTAATGGTAGTTTGACCCTTCCTTTGTGCCATGAATGTGAAAAAACACTCATGAAAACCCGATTAAGCTCATTCTTTGCCTTTGGAATTATTTAAAACGTGATGAGTGGAAGCGTCTCAGAACACCAACCTATATATCAACCCATCTATCTATGTCTTCCAGGACCCCAAGCCCTACGCCTTCGACTACGGCGTGCGCGACGACTACACCGGCTCGCACTTCGGCCACAGGGAGAAGAGCAACGGGCGGGAGGTGAAGGGCTCGTACCAGGTGGCGCTCCCCGACGGCCGCCTGCAAAAGGTCACCTACACGGCCGACCACGAGAACGGCTTCCAGGCTGAGGTCACATACGAGGGCCAGCCTGTGCACCCCTACAAGCCTGAGGGGAAATTTGTGTTACCGGTTTATGGGAAATCCAGTTCCTTTTCCCCTCTTCCTTCTCTCCCGTCTCTTTCTCCTCCTTTCGCTTCCCATTCCAAGCTTCATTCCTCCTCTGTTCCTCTTCCTATCCTCTCCGCTAAACCCTCTTCGAAACCTTCCTCTTCTTCCTATAAATCAAAGCCTGTTTCTCATTCCTCCTCCTCCTCCTCCTCTTCTCGTCCTTCCTACAAAGCAAAGTCATATCCTCTCCCGTCTCATCCTCCTCCTCCTCCTCCTCCTTCCTACTCTCCCGCCAAGACCGATTATAAGCCATCTCTCTCCCTTCCCTCCCTTCCTCCTCCTCTTCCCTATTACCCGGAAGATGCTGTTTATAAGCCGATTTACGACTCCGATCCGATTTATCATTTTTATTAATTAGTTTTTGAAAAAGGTTCGTAGTTTTTTAGATTTTTTGCCCGTTTCTTTTTTTTTTTACGTGTTTTATCGTTGTATTTCTCATTGTTTGTTTGCTCTTTTTAATCTCAGTTTTTGTTTTTCTTTCTTTTTACCTTTTCATCAATTTATTTTAACTACTGTTTTATCTCGCTTTCTCTACACGTTTATTTTTTGTTAATTTTTCAATCTTTATTTTAGCTTCTCTCTCTCTCTCTCTCTCTCTCTCTCTCTCTCTCTCTCTCTCTCTCTCTCTCTCTCTCTCTCTCTCTCTGAGTAGAGAAGAAGAGAGAGAGAAAACAGTGATAGGGAGGGAGAAAAAAAAATCCCTCTACCCTTGGCTTCTACAAACTCAAAAAAAAATAGAGAAACTTTGGTGATAAACATTTTTTTCTCCTCTTTTTTTCCCTAATGAAAATATTTTCTACCTGCCAACCTGTACACCTTGCCTCTCTCTCTCTCTCTCTCTCTCTCTCTCTCTCTCTCTCTCTCTCTCTCTCTCTCTCTCTCTCTCTCTCTCTCTCTCTCTCTGTGTTCCGAAAAGTGAATTTTGTCGGGTTTTTTCTATTTTTTTTTAGTCCACTCTCCTATACAAATCTCTCTCTCTCTCTCTCTCTCTCTCTCTCTCTCTCTCTCTCTCTCTCTCTCTCTCTCTCTCTCTCTCTCTCTCTCATGACGTCACTGCGATCACCCAACTGAATGAGATGAAAATAAAAGTTGTTTTTTCCCTAAACACTGCAAAGGTTTTTATAAATGTTTCATCATAGGTAAATCATACGAGAGAGCGAGCTAGAGAGAGAGAGAGAGAGAGAGAGAGAGAGACCTGCACCGCCGTTCATTTATAAGTTCTTGTCACGAAAAAGGAAAAGGGAAAAGTCTGTCGCGCTCAGGTTTATGTTTTCCTTCTAAACTTTGGACGAATTTCTCCCCAAGTTTGTGAAAAAAAATATGAATAAGTCTGAATTTGTTGTTTTTCTTACCTAGTAATATTGGTTGTTGTTTTTTCTCCTCTTCTTCCTCCTCCTCCTCATTTTTCTTCCTCCCTGGTTTTCCTCCCTTCCTTTCCTCCTTTCTCGTCTTATGATCGTTCCTTCTCTTCCTCCCTCCCTTTCATCCCTTTCCTCCTCCTCCTCCTCCTCCTACAATCTTTTATACCATTTTGCTCCTACAATTTTTCCTAACGTTTCCTCTTTCTCTCACTCCCCTTTCCTCCTCCTCCTCCTTCTCCTCCTCTTCTTCTTTTTTATTCCTCTTCCTCTTCGTCCACCGCTATTCCTTCTCCTCCACTTCTTCCTTCTTTCTTCTTCTCTAACTTTTTTTTCATTTTTCTCGCTTTTCTAACTTCCTCCTCCTTCTCCTCCTCCTCCTCCTCCTCCTCCTACGTGACACTTAGATAACTAACCCAATGTGCGTACGTGTGTGTGTGTGTGTGTGTGTGTGTGTGTGTGTGTGTGTGTGTGTGTGTGTGTGTGTGTGTGTGACCGTCAAAAAACGTACACAAGGATACCTACACAAGCATCGTACATGTAGACTAAAATTTGTTATCCTTCAAATTCATTTTATTTTATTTGTTAGTTGATTTACGTATTTTTTTTTTTTTTTTTATCCAACACTTGACATTTCTTCCAACTTTCCTCCTCCTCCTCCTCCTCCTCCTCCTCCTGCTCCGAAAAACCTCCGTTCCATCTTCATCCGCATTGAAAACAACCATCATCCCTCCTCCTCCTCCTCCTCCTCCTCCTCCTACTTCTCTT
>NC_066557.1:6526963-6536963 GCF_024679095.1 Eriocheir sinensis
AGACTCCCAGGTGGGCAGAAAAGGTAGGCAGAGACCGCGGCCAAAGGGAAGGGAACGAACAACAAGAACCAGTAAAAAGGAAAATGTAGGAAAAAAAATTTGAAGGAATAGAAAAAGAAACAGAGGAGAGGGGAGAAGCGTGTGTGAGAGAATCAAAAAGAAGGAACATAGAGAACAGGAGCAGGAATACATAGGAATACATAGGAAGAACAGACACCAGAAGACCTATCGGTCTATGGCGAGGGTGTCTGTTTACTACCACTACTACTAGTAATCTACGTGTGGTAGGACAGGACAGAATAGATGAAGGAGGAGGAGGAGGAGGAACACAAAGAAAGAACAAACAACAGCAAACCTATCTAACCAAAGGTGGAAGATGGAAGACAGCAAAGGCGGAGGAGGAGGAAGAGGAGGAGGAGGAGGAGGAGGAGGACGAGGAGGAGGAGGAGGAGGAGGAGGAGGAGGAGGAGGAAAGAAAGGATAACAGAGAGAGAGAGAGAGAGAGAGAGAGAGAGAGAGAGAGAGAGAGAGCAGAGGTAAGGAATCGCAGCTGCAAAACCACAGGTAACCGAGGTACTCAGGCCCTACAGGATCAGCCTCAGGTGTGTATCCACGGTAGCCATCACCTCTAGGCACACGAGACATACAGGTAAATTCTCAGGTGCAAATCGCAGGTAAAGTCTCGCAGGTAAAACTTGAGGAAGGATCACTCTTACTCACCGTTGCCAGATTGTCGTACTCAGAGCACATTATTTACCTGTTTCTGCCGCCTAACTATTGCCAAGGAACATCAGGATCTAACTCTTTTAACGATAACTATAAATGAGTTTCGTTATTGGCGCCCAGAAGACAGTTTTAGGGGTAAAAAGTCGGGAAATATAATCGGCTGCGTACGACAATCTGGCAACGTTGATCTTACTAGACATAAAAGGCACCGGAAGTGAGGTCTCAGGTGCACACAGGTGGTCCTTCAGGTGCATTTAACAGGTGAAGTGTTCCAGGTAATCATAAAGGTAAACGAAGCATGCAGATAGTTTTCCAGGTGCACACACAGAGGTAGGCCTCCCAGGTGCACACACAGGTAATGTCTCCAGGTAATTATCACTATAAAGGTATAGAGACCACAGGTAAAGCCTCCCAGGTGTACAGGTAAGGCACCCAGATGCACACACAGGTAGTCTTCAAGAAATTCAAAGGTAACCACCACTCTAGGTAATCAGGTAGAGCAGGTAAAGTCTCACAGGCAAGCGCACACATTATAGGTACACAGGTAAGGTCCCCAAGGTAATCACAGGTAAATGATCACTATACAGGTACACGGGGCAAACAGGTAAGTCTCTCTCTGATATACACTCCCGTACTTCAAAGGTTACACCGGATACACAGGTTAAGTCTTGCAGGTACACACACACACACTCTAGGTACACAGGTAAAGTCTACGAGGTACAAACACACTATACAGGTAAACGCAAAACAGGTAAGGTCTCCCGGGTGACACATACCAGGGCGCGACGGGGGAAAGGAGCGGCGGGCGGGGGCGGGGGGGGTGGGGGGTCATCGGGCAACAATAGAGGCACACATACACACAGGGGGAGGGGAGTGGGGGGGGGGGGTCAAGGGGGTAGGTCAACACTCACCAGTAGAGGTAGGGCTTCTCCCGCTCAATGTTGACAGAGTTGATGGGGTCGAGGCGAAACCACGTGGTGAAGGTCCAGCCCGCCTCGTACGGCCAGCGGGCGAGGGGGGGCAGCACCAGCGCCTTTAGGGAGGGGGAGAAGAAGAGAAGTTGTTATCATAGACGGACAGGTATTATTGTTGTTATTTTGTTATTATCGCCATTAGAAAAAGAAAAGCTGTGAAAAGGTCAGGTAAAGAGATTAGGAGGAGGAGGAGGAGGAGGAGGAGGAGGAGGGAGAAAAATAATGTGGAAAAATAAAATCTAGGACAGGAAAACACCAAAGAAAAAAGGAGATAGAAAGGAAAAGGGAGAAGAGGGGGAAGGGAAGGAGTTAAAGAAGAAGAAAAGGGGAGGAGAAGGAGGTCGAGGAGAAGGAAGAAAAGGAGAATGAGGAAGAGAAGAAGAAAAGGAGAATGAGGAAGAGAAGAGAGAAGAGAGGGAAAAAAAGAAGTTAAAGAAGAAGAAGAAAAAGGGAGGAGAAGGAAATCGAGGAGAAGGAAGAAAAGGAGAATGAGGAAGAGAAGAAGAAAGAACAAGAGAAGGAAGAGAAAGAACAAGAGAATGAAAAGGAGGACACGGAGAGAAAAAATCATGTAGACAAAAAAAAAGAAATGAAAAACAGTATATATATAGAACAGGAAGGAAAACACCAGAGAAAGAAAACGGGGATTAAAAAAAAAAGGAGGAAGAGGTGGTTATATAAGGGAGAAAAGGGAGAGGAGGGGGGAGGGAGGGATAGACAAAGACGACCTACATACAAACAAAGGCACAGAATATAAATAGAAAAAGGGAGGGTAGGGAGGAAAGAGCCATAGAGGAAATGTACAGGAGAGAGGAAGGGGGAGAAGGGAGAAGAGAGCCAGAAATAAAGAGAAGAGGGAGACAAGAAAGAAGAGGGAAAGATAAAAAGGGAAGAGGAAGAGAAAAAAAGGGAGAAGAGAACCAGGAAAAAAAAGAAGAGGGAAAGAAAAAAAGGGAAGAGGGAGAAAAAAAGGGAGAAGAGAAACAGAAAAAAGAGAAGAGGGAGGAAAGAAAGAAGAGAGGGAAAGAAAAAAAGGGAAGAGGAAGAGAAAAAAAAGAGAAAAAGAATAAAAAAGGGAGAGGAAACATGTTGGTGTGTGTGGGAAAGAGAAAAAGAAGGAAAATCAAGAGGAAGAGGAGTGTGTGAAGGTGCAGGAGGAGGAGGAGGAAGAACGAAGAGAGGAAGAGAAATAAAGAGATTAAGGAGCGCGAAAGAAAGGGAGAGAGAGAAAATAAAGAGAGGAGAAAAGTTGGTTACGGGAGAAAACGTGACAGTGAAGGAAGAGGAGGAGGAGGAGGAGGAGGAAGAGGAGGAGGAGGAGGAGGAGGAGAAAAGAGGTAGTGACGCTGAGTGAGAATAAGAGAGAGGAAAAGAGAGGGAGAGTGAAAGGTATGGAGGAAAGGAAGAAAAATGGTGTCAAATAACCGTGCTTTACTCTCTCTCTCTCTCTCTCTCTCTCTCTCTCTCTCTCTCTCTCTCTCTCTCTCTCTCTCTCTCTCTCTCGTATCTTAATTTTAGTATCTTTCTCACGTTCCTCCTCCTCCTCCTCCTCCTCCTCCTCCTTAGCGAAAGATTTATTTATCCTCCAATACAGCATTATTCTCTCTCTCTCTCTCTCTCAGGTAAACACAAGGTAGAAACACAAGTACACACACACACACACACACACACACACACACACACACACACACACACACACACACACACACACACACATCCCTTTAACCTCAGATACACACGCACACCTTCATACAGCTCCTGCAAACGCAAACGCAAACGCACACGCACGCACACACACACTTACCGAGCCCTTTTTGCCGGGGAAGGAGAAGAAGACGTCGGGGCCAGACCTGTTGGGCATCTGTCGCAGCACACTGAGCAGCTTGGCGGAGTGGCGGGGCTGAAAGGGAGAGGAAAAAGAAGCGTTAGTTGGGGCACGTTATCCGAAGGTGGGAGGATGCTGGGAGACACGAGGGAGAAATAGAAGATTAAGATGGAAAGATACACTAGTTGTCTCTTTTAACTGAAGGAATAGGGTTAAACAATACATACAAATCAATGAAATGGTTAATTGATCCTGAGAATGAGAGAGATGTGTTAGGTGATTCTTGTGCTGAGGAGATGGAAGGATGCTGAGGCTTGCAGATGGAGATGGAAACAGAGGCGTATGTTGGGGTTTGGCGAGAGGAAATGAACGGATGCTGTGCCTGTAATCATCAATGGGAGATAATATTATGGAAGAGTATAAATGATGAGAAGAGTGTTATCTGATGCGTGTACTGTAGATATGTAAAGATGCTGGGCTTGTGATGTGATGTGAAGGGAGAGAGATGCGCAAGTTGATGTTATGAATGGAATAAATGGTTTAACTAGTGCACATAACGAGAGAAATAGGTTAGTCGGTCCTTATTATGGAAGAAATGGGTTGCTCAAAAGTTTGCAGTGGAGGATTGGCAAATGCTGGGGAGAAATGGGAGATATAACTGAGTAAAAGAAGCACTAGTTGTAATAGGGGAAATGGGCTAACGTATATCTGTAGGAGGATAAAAAAAAGTAAATTGATGCTTATAATGGGAGATACAGGTTAGTCTAAAGGTTTAAAATGCGTAAATAGCAGCTGGGTTTAAAATGGGAGTTGTAGGGGAGAGGAAAGTGAATAGGTTTTTAATATCATGTAATAGGAAAAAAATTAGTTTGTAGATTAATGTAAGGGAGATAATGGGTTTGTTGTGGTGTAATGGAGTAAGGTCTCACAGGTAATCATCACTATAGAGGTACACAGAACACACAGGTAAAGTTTTCCAGGTGCACAACGTAGGCAGACTCTACCAGATACACACACACACACACACACACACACACACACACACACACACACACACACACACACACACACACACAGGTAAAATCCCCCAGAAAGCCACAGGCGTCCATCACTCTAGGTAATCCGGCACGGTAAACTTTCCAGGTAATCACAGGTAAAATATCCCAGGTAAATACAGGAGATCCAGGTATATTTTGCAGACAGGTTAAGTCTTCCTGGTATAAATGACGGGAAATATGTTTGCACGAGTTTTAAGGGCAAGCATTATGATTACTTTTTTAGGAGTTCAAAGTGGGAAGAAATGGGTTTGTAAAAGAGCTAAAGGGGAGAAAATGGGTTTGTTTTATGTACTGGGGGATTAACGGGTAAGGTAGGAAACACGAGAAATTGGTTTATGGGAAGCTAATGGGGAGATATTGAATAGTTTTTTGAGTGTATTGGGAATAAATGGGTTTGTAGAAGAATGTAATAGAAAGGGATAGGTTTGCAAAGAGTGTAATGGGAATAAATGGGTTTGTAGAAGAATGTAATAGAAAGGAATAGATTTGCAAAGAGTGTAATGGGAAAAATGGGTTTGTTGGAGAATGTAATGAGGATGAAATGTTTTGCTGTAGAATATAATGAAGGGGTTTAAAGAGCAATGAAGGATGGTGGAATGAAGTTACGTGAGTTAGTGAAGAAGAAGACGAAGAAGGGAGGCAGAGCAATAAAGAATGGTGGAATGAAGTTACGTGAGTTAGCGAAGAAGAAGAAGGAAAAGACGAAGAAGGGAGGCAGAGCAATAAAGAATGGTGGCATGAAGTTACGTGAGTTAGCGAAGAAGAAGAAGGAAAAGACGAAGAAGGGAGATAGAGCAATAAAGAATAGTGGAATGAAGTTACGTGGGTTACCGAAGAAGAAGAAGAAGGAAAAGACGAAGAAGGGAGATAGAGTTCACAAGGGAGAAAAAAAGGATTAGAGGGGGAAAGTTTGAAAGTAGAATGATAACAAAAATAATGTAACAATAAAAATAATAATAGTAAAAATGCAATGTTTCTGTAACCCGTGTGATCGAGAAGC
This sequence comes from Eriocheir sinensis, assembly GCF_024679095.1. NCBI lineage: Eukaryota > Metazoa > Arthropoda > Malacostraca > Decapoda > Varunidae > Eriocheir > Eriocheir sinensis. The sequence goes on from NC_066557.1 coordinate 6,532,547, forward strand.
TAAAATGTTACCCTTGTATTGCTTTACGTTTTCTGTACTTCCAAAACGTGAAGAAAACGAGATGTGGTGTATTAAGGGAAGACTTTTGGTACACACACACACACACACACACACACACACACACACACACACACACACACACACACACACACACACACACACACACACACACACAATCTTATTAGCCATAATAAATCAATTTTAGATCAACGTGATATGACGTGAGAGAGAGAGAGAGAGAGAGAGAGAGAGAGAGAGAGAGAGAGAGAGAGAGAGAGAGAGAGACGTAACTCAATCCTAAACCTCTTCCTCCTTGTCCTCATCCACTTATTTTTTCCTCCTCCTCCTCCTCCTCCTCCTCCACCTCCTCCACCACCACCACCACCACCACCACCACCTCCTCCTCCTCCTCCTCTGCAAGCAAGAGGTACACTCCTCAAACCTGAAGAGGAAGTTAAGGAGGAAGAAGAAGAAGAGGAGTAGCAGAAGGAGGAGGAGGAGGGTGAGGAGGAGGAGGAGGAGGAGGAAAAATATTTATATGACCAAGCAAATGTCTCTCTCTCTCTCTCTCTCTCTCTCTCTCCACCCCCCCCCTGTAACTCTCTCTCGCCCTCAGCCTCCCTGTGTCTGCGTGTGTGTGTGTGTGTGTGTGTGTGTGTGTGTGTGTGTGTGTGTGTGTGTGTGTGTTTTAACTGAAATCCGAACTTCAACGTTATCAACACACACACACACACACACACACACACACACACACACACACACACAAAAACACACGAAAAAATAAGAACGAATCTGTCAATAACTCTCTCTCTCTCTCTCTCTCTCTCTCTCTCTCTCTCTCTCAAACATTCAAGCTATTCTGCTCCTCGCTCCCTCTCTTCTCTTACTCAACTTTCTTTCTCTCCTTTTGCAAGTGTAGAGAAGCGAAAAGCGAAAGAGAGAGAGAGAGAGAGAGAGAGAGAGAGAGAGAGAGAGAGAGAGAGAGAGAGAGAGAGAGAGAGAGAATAAAAAAAACAGAAACACAGGAAACATGGATGATGAGGAAGAGGAGGGGGAGGAGGGGAGGACCAAGAAGAGGAGGAAGGGAAGAGAGGAAGGAGGAAATTGAGAATAAAAGAAGGAATACCGGGAATATGTGGTGAGTTCAGGAGATGGAAGGGAGAAAAAGGAGAAGAGGGAGAAGGTGAGAGAAGGAAGAGGAGGTGAAGGAGAAAGAGGAGGAGGAGGAGGAGGAGGTGAAGGAGAAAGAAGAAGGAGGAGGAGGAGAATACAAAAACGGATTTAGAGGAGGAGGAAGAAGACAAAAGGCGGAAGAGGACAAAAAAATACAAACAAATGAAAAACTTACAAGCACACACACACACACACACACACACACACACACACACACACACATACCTATGCCAATGCCTTTACTCTGCATTGCTCAACATCTTTAACACAAGACCCTCTCGAAAGGAATTCCATGACGCGGGGTGGAAGGCTACAGAACGCTTAACCTTTGACCTTTGCTATGGTTTCTGAATGGGACACGAGGAACTTGGCGTACTTATTGTTCTTTCAAATCTATACTTCTACACTTCTCTACTCTATTCAGGAGCAGTAAGTAGCGAGCTTTTTTTTTTTTCATTATTTTTTTTTTTTTTTACGCCTTTGCACTGTCTCCTCTGCTGTAAAAAAAAAATGTTAACACGACACAATCTTTCAAACCTCAATCCCCTATTCATCGACAATCCTCAGCTGTTCACTTTTTTACACTAAACATCCTCGGTCTATCCTTATCTTAAAATCCAAACTGAAAACTTCATATCTTCTCCCTTGTTAAATCAGCTTCCTCGAGGTTGGACATTCTGTATCGTTTTCATCATTTATTTTTTTCTTCCCCTCACAGATGCAGTCTATACAGGGGCCTTGTCCACCCTCACATGGAGCATGCATTACATGTGTGAGGGGCCTGCACACAGAATAGAGACAAAGGCTTTTCGTCTCATCAACTCCCCTCCTCTTACTGAAAGTCGTCTACCTCCTAATTCCCGCCGTAGTGTTGCCTCTCTTTCTGTCATCTTTCAATATTTCGATGCTGACTGCTCTTCTGAACTTGGTAACTGCATCCCTCTCGCCCCCTCCTGCGTCCCCGCTGTACACTTTCAACTCTTGTTCATTTCTATTCTAATCAACTCCCTTATGCAGGTGTTAACTATAGTCTGTTCACTTAAGTCTGACCCAAGCTGACAACATAAACCTAAGCGTGTTCGTAAGCACAGTGCAGATTATCAGAAAGTGCTGCGTGAGATAAACACAAACAGAGGTTAAAGAAAACTTGGAAGCCATAGCAGTAGCCAATCAGCACTCAGCTTGCAAACACGCTTAGGTTTATGTTGTCAGCTTCGGTCAGACTTTAGTGAACAGACTGTAGCACTTTCATTCCTTCATCTCTTTCGCAGGCAAGCTCTGAAACAGCCTTCCTTCGTCTGTACGTCCTCCTGCCTAAGACATGAACGCTTTGAAGTGGGGAGCATCACGACACCTCTCCACCCGCAATTGCCGTCTCTTCTAGCCACTCCACCTGCCCGACCTCTCTTTTACAGGGGCAGCACTTAGTGGGATTTTTTATGCTTGCTTTACTGTAATCACACACACACACACACACACACACACACACACACACACACCAATACACACATACCCACTCACCCACACCCACACATCCCACGCTAACTCCCCACCCACCCACACACACACACACATACTCCCCCCCTTCCCCCCCAACACACATATTTGCACACTTACCCACCAACCCAAACACACTCATACACCCTCCCAGCACCCCCCTCAAACACACACACACACACACACACACACACACACACACACACACACACACACACTCACCCAGCGCCCTCTGTCGGCCTTCATGGAGCCAAACAGCGACTTGAGTTCCTTGACCGTGATGGAGTAGCTCGTGAGGACGCCCAGCACTTCGATCAGCAGGTCTGCGGGAGAGGAGGAGAACAGTGAGAACCGGGATAGGGGTGGACGATGCTGGGTGACGTGGGAGAGGACATGAAGAGGATATGGGGAGGTGGATGATGCGATAAGTCAAGCAATAGTTAGTTTTGAGAGTAAGGAGGGAGAGTGGGAGAGGGGTGAGTGATGCTGGATGAGGTAGGAGAAAGAGATGAAGAGGAAAAAGGGAGATGCTGGGTGAGATGGGAGAGAAGGGAGATGCTGGGTGAGATGGGAGAGAAGGAGATAAGAAGAAAAAAAGAGGTAGGATGCTGTAATGGTTATGGAATTGTAAGTTTTGAGAGACAAGGGGAACTGAGGGAGAAGGGAAAGTGAGAGAGCTGGAAGATGGGAGAGTGAGGCAAGGTGAAATGGAAGAAGGAGATAAGAAGAAAAAAAGAGGTAGGATGCTGTGATAGTTATGGAATTGTTAGTTTTGAGAGATAAGGGGAATTGAGGGAAAAGGGAAAGTGAGAGAGCTGGAAGATGTGAGTGAAGTTGGGTGAGATGGGAGAGAAGAAGGAAAAAAAAGAGTAGGATGCTGTGATAGTTATGGAATTGTAAGTTTTGAGAGAAAAGGGGAATTGAGAGAGAAGGGAAAGTGAGAGAGCTGGAAGGTGGGAGAGATGGAAGAAGGAGATAAGGAGTAAAAAAAAAAAGGGGGGGGAGGGGAGGTAGGATGCTGTGAAAGTTAGAGTACAGAATGGGAGACATGAGGGAAGGGGAGTAAGGTGGGAGAGGAGATGATGAGTAAAAAATAAAATGCCGGATAAGACGAGACAGGAGATGAAGACTTAAATGTGAGGATTATGATGGCTAAGGAAGTGGTAGTCTCGAGTAAGAAGGGATTTAGAAGAGAAGAGAAGGGCGGTAGAGAGGCAGGAGAGGGGTGGAAGACGATGCTGGGTGAGGTGTAAGAGGAGATGAAGAGTAAGGAGAGAGTATAATGTTGTGTGGTTAAGTAATGTTAGTCTTGAGTGCAGGGAAGGTAATTGGGAGAGGAGAGGAGGGAAAGGGAGTGAGAGGAGGGAGAGGTAGATGATGCCGAGTGAAATGAGAAACTTGAGTGAGTGTGTGAGTGAGATGGAGTGAGTGCGTGAGAAATTGAAAGAAGGAACGAAAGTGAGTGAGTGAAGGAAGGAAATGAGGAACAGATAAAGAGGTAAAGTTGAATGAGTGTGTGAGTGAGATGGAGTGAGTGAGTGCGTGTGAACGTGAAGGAAGAAACGAAGGAAAGAAAATAAGTGAAGGAAGGAACAAAGGAAAGAAGGAACAAAGGAAGGAAGGAAGGAGAAAGGCGGATGATTGTGGAAGAGGAGGAAAATAGAAGGATGCTGTTATAGATAGGAAATAGGTTTGGGTGAACAGAAGGGGAACGGCAGTGATGGAGGAGGAGGAGGAATAGTAGGTG
>NC_066557.1:6539463-6549463 GCF_024679095.1 Eriocheir sinensis
CACACACACACACACACACACACACACACACACACGTACAGATCAAAAGAACGCCCGGAAGAGGAAAGCAAGACAAAGATAAACTTAATTAAGAGAGAAACAGGAAAAGAAACAAACAAGACAAACAACAGATTAAAAAGATGCTCAGAGTTTTATTTTGAAAGAGAGGGACAGCTCTCTCTCTCTCTCTCTCTCTCTCTCTCTCTCTCTCTCTCTCTCTCTCTCTCTCTCTCTCTCTCTCTCTCTCTCTCTCTCTGTCTGTCTGTCTGTCTGTCTGTCTGTCTGTCTGTCTGTCTGTCTGTCTCTCTGTCTGTCTGTCTCTCTCTCTCTCTCTCTCCTTTATGGAAGTGAATTAGAAGTGCCAGTTATATTTTCTCATACCGAGAGAGAGAGAGAGAGAGAGAGAGAGAGAGAGAGAGAGAGAGAGAGAGAGAGACTGACAAACTGTCGATACCGTCTCTGACTTTCCCTTTCCCTCCATCTTTGTCCTCCTCCTCCTCCTCCTCCTCCTCCTCCTCCTCCTCCTCCTCCTCCTCCTCCTCCTCCTCCTCATCTCACACCAGTGGATCCTAATTATCCGAGTGACAGCTGTTCCCTCCTCCTCCTCCTCCTCCTCCTCTTCTTCCTCCTCCGCATCCTCCTACACCTCCTCCTCCTCATTCTCCTTCTCCTCCTCCTCCTCCTCTCTTCGTCCTCCTCTTTCTTCCCTCCAATCCTCCGTCAATAAGCCTTTGATTCCTCCCCTAAGCCTCTCTCTCTCTCTCTCTCTCTCTCTCTCTCTCTCTCTCTCTCTCTCTCTGTGTTTGTCTCTCATTACGGCCAACAGGTATGATACTCTCCTCCTCCTCCGTGTCCAATTTCAATTTCTTCGATTTTCCATTTTTCCGCCAAATAAATAATTACGTCAGACTCTCTCTCTCTCTCTCTCTCTCTCTCTCTCTCTCTCTCTCTCTCTCTCTCGGATCAAAGATAAAAATAAATCCTAAAAGGGAGAGCGCGAAGAAAGAGGAGGAAAAGGGAATCAAAGAAAACGGGAAGGTATAAAAAAAGGCAAAAAATATAACTGAAGGAAGAAAAGAACATAAATAAGCTGATTGACGATTTATTGACCGATTAATTAAAAGAGAGCAAGAAAAGACTCCTTCAAAAATACAAACAAGTGGAACCGTATGTGAAAATAAAACGTGTAACAAAACTCTACGGATAATGCTAAGATGATTTTGATAGCAACAGGGAATTCGTAGTAATGGGGTCAAATTTATAAATACACGAACGAGTTAAACAAGAAGGGTGATGTCAATAAGGTTCTGGTAATATGTCGGACTCGTAATAGTAGATTCGAGTTTGTATAAATGATGAATGAGTTTAATAAGGGCGATGCCAATAAGGTTCTGTTAATATGTGGGACTCGTATTAGTAGATTCGAGTTTATATAAATGATGAATGAGTTAAATAAGGGCGATGTCGAGGTTCTGCTAGTAAGTTGGACTCGTAGTAATGGGTTCAAGCTTATAAATGGACGAACGGGTTTAACAAGGATGACGTCAATAAGGTTCTGGTAATATGTGGAACTCGTAGTAATGGGTTCAAGTTTATAAATGGACGAACGGGTTTAATAAGGGTGATGACGTATACGATTCTGATAATAAAGGAGTCCAATTCTATGCTTTTTTTTTTGTGGTCTGGATTTGCTGTAATTGTTTGTGTAAAATCTGTGTTCCTCTCTCTCTCTCTCTCTCTCTCTCTCTCTCTCTCTCTCTCTCTCTCTCTCTCTCTCTCTCTCTCTCTCTCTTGGACGAACGGGTTTAATAAGGGTGATGACGTATACGATTCTGATAATAAAGGAGTCCAATTCTATGCTTTTTTTTGTGTGTGGTCTGGATTTGCTGTAATTGTTTGTGTAAAATCTGTGTTCCTCTCTCTCTCTCTCTCTCTCTCTCTCTCTCTCTCTCTCTCTCTCTCTCTCTCTCTCACCCATTTTTACCCTCTTTATATACTTTCTTCCGTATTTCCTCCGCCTTTTTTTTCTTTCATTTCCTTATTCCTTTTTTCGTTCTTTTCTCTCTCTCTCTCTCTCTCTCTCTCTCTGTCGATCATTCTCTCTATGTTTTCTTCCGACTCACTCTGCCAGGCTATCATTATCATCTCTTTTGGCTACTCTTTACATTTATCTTTTATAGGAGCGGCGAGTAGCGGGCTTTTTTTTTTTTTTTGGGGGGGGGGGTACACTTTTTATTGCCCTTGAGCCGTGTCCTCTGATGCAAAAAAAAAAAATCATCGTCAGCTTTCATTTCCAGGCTATTCCGCTTATTTATTATTTTTTTTCATTTTTTTTACCCGCTGGAGCAAGCCGGGGATTATTTTGTGGAGATGTTCCGCCACCTTAATTAATACCTTTTGTAATTTTATTTTTTTTCTGGCTTTTCTTGCGGAGTTTAAATAATGACCATGTATAAATATCTTCCAACACACACAGAGGAGGAGGAGGAGGAGGTCATGTCGCCTACACGAACCAAAAGCTAAAGAAAACAAAACAGAAGCGGATGACACGGAAAAAGTTTCGGGCACACACACACACACACACACACACACACACACACACACACACACACACACACACACACACACACACACACACACACATTAACCTCTGAACAAATACACAAACAAATCAACATAAACCTTTTAAAACCGCGTAATAATCTGCCCAGTAATCTATTTTAGTTTAGTCCCCGCCTTCTACGGTCACCAGAGAGCGTTCGAGCACCAGGACGAGGCAGATGAAGAACAGCTGGGCGGGGAATGATGGTGAGAAACACGAATAACTATTGTCTGACGCTTCCGCCCATCTTATCAACTATTTTCAAAGGCCAAAAGGGAAGAGGAAAGTTTCGTTTAGTCGGCGCAACATGTGGTCATATGCCGGAGAGAGACAGAAGGGGCCAAAAAGGAGATTAATGAAGCTCTAATGAGTGTTATTTTACGCTCATGGCACAGGGGAAGGGTCATAGTACCACCAGGGTCATAAAACTACCCTTGGAAATGCCCAAAACACCTATATATGCCTTGTCAAATACGTGTGTGCTTGGGATCCGAAATGCTTAAAAACATGATCCTGAAGTCGGTATTCTAAAGCATATCTGCACCTCACTCACTTCCCCTCTTTGAAAAGCCTCTCGTAAAAGTCACTGTGGTTTTCATGGAGTATTTTGTGATATTAACGACAGCTTTACACATCCTTACCATGGACGGGAAAAATCTCTCTTCCTATCACCATCATCCTTATCAAACCGGTTCGTCTATTTATAAACTTGAACCCATTACTACGAGTCCAACTTACTAGCAGAACCTTATTGACATCACCCTTCTTGTTCAACCCGTTCGTCTGATTATAAACTTGACCCCATTACAACGAATTCCCAGTTACTATTTCTCCCTCACTTTGTTCGTCCTTCCTATCTCTCTTTCTTTCATTTAATTTCTCACGTTCTTACTAAAATCTCTCCCTCAATTGCTTAACACCTACATCATGGACGGGAAAAATCTCTCTATTCCTCCTATTACTCTCATCTCTCCCTCACTTCGTTTGTCCTTCCTATCTCTCTCTCATTTAATTTCTCACTTTCTTACTAAAACCTCTCCCTCAACAGCTTAACACTTACACCACGGACGAGAAACAATCACCCTTCTGCTTCTCTGTGGGCTTGGGAAAATAGTAGCAATGGGAGAGCACGATTGGTTTAAGACTACGAACCTTAAAACTGCCATAATACTAAACAATTCGTCGTCTACACAAACACACATGATAAGGCTTTCGTAGGGGTGGTAGGCCTTCCCATGGGTAGCTTCAAGACCCAGGTGGTAGTTCGACAAGGCTGCTGTACCATGAACTTGAAAAAACACTCATTATATCGCACTTAATCCCTTGTTTTGGCCTGTAGAAATAATTAATGTGAGAGTCGGAGGCGTGTAAAAATATCAACCTAAACCCCACTCTAAATAATCCCTTGAAATGACGCGACTTGTTGACATATCTAGATTTAGCCTCTTGCCGCCTACACGCGAGAGGGAAACGATTGGCGGAGAGGAGGAGGAGGAGGAGGAGGAAGAGGAGGAGGAGAAGTTTTGAAGGAGAAGCTGCTTTGTCGCCTACACTAACCGACACACACACACACACACACACACACACACACATACACAACACACACCACAGAAAAAACATACTAAAACATCAATTATATTCTCTTCGATGTAGGCTATAAAAAAAAGACAAAAACAGAAAAAAACAAATCACTCAAAACACGAAATAAATAAAATAAAACACCCACCCACCCACACACACACACACACACACACACACACACACACACGCGTATACACACCATATCTAATTCATCTATATCACCTCTCCTACACACCCATCACCAATTCCAAACACCCCACCTGCCTAACCAAACAACAAACACATATTTCACCTCCACAGAAAACACCGCGAGAGAACAAAACACACAAACACACACACACACACACACACACACACACCCTTCCCCTGCCCTCCATTGTGACATCTTCCCACCACTGATAACCACCCTTATTTAATCCCTTTATATCCCGCTAACAGAAAACGCATCGGGTGTTACAAGTCATCCATGCCCTCACCCGTTCACCCATCACTCACCCACCACCAGGAGGAGTCAGCCACACGATGGATGACCCCGGAAAACGATGCCAATAACACATAAATAAGCCTCCTCCTCCTCCGCCTCATGCACCTCCTCTTGCCAGCCCGCGGTTCCAATAATGCGGGAACTATTACGTCACTATCTAAATATACTTCGCTTTCCATGTCAAATATACACGTACTAGTTGTTTTAGGCTTCATTTTAATATTATTTTCTTAGTATATGATAGGAAGGCCATAAGGAGTAAGAGATAAGGTTAAAAATAGCAAGTTAATATAAGTAGGCTACACATTACGCTATTACGGTTTAATTTGAATATGTACGTAGTTGTTTTAGGCTTCAGATCAAATATTTTCTTCGACAGATAGTTAAGCCTAAAAGAGTGGGAGATAATATTAAAAAAAGGTATAAAGGCTACACGTATTTTCTCTAAGACCTATAGTTAACCCTCAAAGAGTAAAACCTTAAAAATATCAGAAAAGTAAAAGTAGGCTACTCATATTTTTAGTTACTTATGGATTCACTTATCTCCCGCAAGCCTCCTTTGAATATCTACGCCTAGAGCCTCGGGGGAGATCAATAAATAAGGTTGGTGGGTAGAGAAGTGTGTTAGGATGTTTATTTAAGAGCTGCCCGTATGGGGGAGTCATGGGGCGGTATTCTCAGACCCTTCCACCTCGCACATAAACTATTTTCAAAGGTCAAAATGGAAATCGACCCCTTGACTGCGGATTTCCTAACAGAAGACATCACCAAGCTACTGGAATGGACCAAAAAGTGTCTGCTGCAGTTCAATGAAGAAAAATGTAAAGTTCTGCACCTTGGGAGGGGATATCCAGCACACCAATACCACATGGGAAACACTCCACTATCCACCACAGAGGCAGAGAAAAGCCTGGGTGTATATCACTAGGCTACCACTGAGAGCCAAATCCATGCCTATCGCAGCGGACGGGTTAATCGGGCTTTCATGAGTTGTTGTTTTTCACATTCATGGTACAGAAGAAGAGTTAAACAACCACCAGGGCCATTAAACTACACCTGAAAATGCCCGAAACGCCTGCGAAAGCCTTGTCAAATACACACACACACACACACACACACACACACACACACAACCTTTCCTTTTTCATCCCGCATATTATCTTCTACCTTGATTCCTTGCTTTTAAAAATATTATAATCTCCCATCTTCCAAAGTCACAACCTTGCGTAACGAGAAACAGAGATAATAAAGACGTAATCATCTGATCCATAATCGCACTTGTTATATTTTCTATCTTAATTCCTTGCTTTTCAAAACATTATAATCTCCCATCTTCCACAGTCACTATCTCACATAACAATAAATAGAGATAATAGAAACGTAATTATTTGGTTCATATAAGTCTCCCATATACCACAGTCACTATCTCACATAACAATAAATAGAGATAATAGAAACGTAATTATTTGGTTCATTATCACATTTGTTTTATTCATTTCCTTTAAAGCTCGACCGAATAAAATTATAATCTCTTGCCTTCCACTACCTTACGAAACAAAAACATTCACAAATAACAAACATAATTATCTGCATAACAGCCTTTTTTATTTTCTTATTTTTCAGAGCAAATATTACCTCGCCTTTTTTTATTTTTATAATCTTCCTCGACAAAAGCGCAGAGGTAATATACACATAATTATCCTCTTCAGTTACATTTTACTTTACTTTTTACTATTTTTATATTGCATCATTCTTATTTTTGAAAGCTATTTTCACATCTTTCTTATTCATATAATTAATAATCTTTCACGACAAAAGCGCAGAGGTAAGTAATACACACATAATTATCCTCTTCAGAAGCACATTTTACTACTTTTTACCATTTCTTTTATTTTATCATCTTCTTATTTTTTGATAGCTTATTGTCTCCCCTTTCATATTTATAATCTCCCTCGACAAAAGCGCTGAGGTGAAGCACATATAATTATCCTTTTCAGAAGCACATTTTACTATTTCTTTTATTTCATCATTTTCTTATTTTTTTGTGATAGCTTATTTTCTCCCCTTTCATATTTATAATCTCCCTCGACAAAAGCGCAGAGGTATAACACATATAATTATCCTCTTCAGAAGCACATTTTACTACTTCTTTTATTTCATCATTTTCTTATTTTTTGGTGATAGCTTATTTTCTCCCCTTTCATATTTATAATCTCCCTCGACAAAAGCGCTGAGGTAAAACACATATAATAATCCTCTTCAAAAGCACATTTTACTATTTCTATTATTTCATAATTTTCTTATTTTGTGATAGCTTATTTTCTCCCCTTTCATATTTATAATCTCCCTCGACAAAAGCGCTGAGGTAATAAACACATATAATTATCCTTTTCAGAAGCACATTTTACCATTTCTTTTATTTCATCATTTTCTTATTTTGTGATAGCTTATTTTCTCCCCTTTCATATTTATAATCTCCCTCGACAAAAGCGCTGAGGTAAAACACATATAATTATCCTTTTGTGATAGCTTATTTTCTCCCCTTTCATATTTATAATCTCCCTCGACAAAAGCGCAGAGGTAAAACACATATAATAATCCTCTTCAAAAGCACATTTTACTATTTCTTTTATTTCATCATTTTCTTATTTTGTGATAGCTTATTTTCTCCCCTTTCATATTTATAATCTCCCTCGACAAAAGCGCTGAGGTAATAAACACATAATTATCCTCTTCAGAAGCACATTTTACTGTTTCTTTTATTTCATCATCTTATTTTGTGATAGCTTATTTTCTCCCCTTTCATATTTATAATCTCCCTCGACAAAAGCGCTGAGGTAATAAACACATAATTATCCTCTCCAGAGTCACATTTTATTAACTTTTTAACTTTTTTTCAGCGTTATAATCTTTTACCTTCCTGCCGTCACACTCTTCAGGAACGACAAAGGCAACAGGAACATAATTATCGTCGTTTTACTCGCATTTTTTTCATATTTCCTTTTTTTTTAATTAAAGCGTTACATATATTTTTTTTTAACTTCCTGTCGTAATCTTTCGTAATAACAATATAAGGTCACAGAAACTATATTTAATTTATCCCCATTTTCTCTTTCTCACTTTTTTTTTATTATTTTCCTTTCTCATTTTTTTCTCATTTCTACTCACATTTTTTCTTATATTTTTTTTCTTTTTTTTCTCATTTTTTCACATTTTTCTTAATATACATTTTTTTTCTTTTTCACTTTTATTTCTTTTTCACATTTTTTTCACATTTTCTTTCTCTTCCTTTTTGACAGCATTATAATTTCTTACCTTCCCGTCAACATCTCCCATAACAACAAAGATCATGGAAATATATCTTTATCTTAACCATTTTTTTTCTAATTTCCTAACCTTATTTCCGCTTCCCTTAATTGCTAAAACTCTCATCTTGGACCTTCGCTATTTTAACTTGGTCACGATCTTCAATAATAAAAAGATCAGAGAAAAATACCTTTATTTTAACCCCCTTTTCTCTTATTTGACTTTATTTCCGTTCCTCTTAAATGTGTAATCTCTATCATCTTCCAACTTCACTATTTTCCGTATATAATCATGGAAACATATCTTCAATTTTACTGTACATGCTTTTTCTTTACCTTACTTCCGTTCCTCTTAATTGCGTACACTCTCTCATCTTAAACGTTCACTATTTTCCACATATAATCATGGAAACGTGTCTTCATTTTCACTACACACCCTCTTTCTTTACAAGATTTTCGTTCCTCTCAACTGCGAAAACTCTCATATCTTCCACCTTCACCATTCTTTCGTACATAACAATAACAGGGGCGCATCATGTACGAAGCAAAAAGATTAAGAAACACACGGAGGAGGTAACACGAACACAGCTCAAGCGAAACGAAGCGAAACACACGCACGCACAAAACATCACTGACAGACGGTGATGAAAACACTGAAAAATAACTAATGCAGAGGAAAGCGTAGGTGGGGAGCAGGTAAAGCCTCAGGTAAGCTACTTAACACATTAATTAACAAGGTAAGCGTTAAGTTGGCGAGGGAAAAAAAGGTTAGAAAATAATAGTCGAGGTTACCTGTTACACACACACACACACAGGTAGATAGATAGAAAGATAGATAGATAGATAGATAGATAAACAGATAGATAGATGGAGGGAGAGAAAGAGAAGGGAAGAGTGAATAAGTGAGAGAAGGAAAGAAGCAGACACACAGATATAAAAGAAAATATAAATGAGAGAGAGAGAGAGAGAGAGAGAGAGAGAGAGAGAGAGAGAGAGAGAGAGAGAGAGAGAGAGAGAGAGAGAGAGAGAGAGAGAGAGAGAGAGAGAGAGAGAGAGAGAGAGAGAGAGAATCCCCCCCACACACACACACGCAGCCCCCGTTGAAATATAAAGTCATCGTGAAAGTTTTATCATTTTCTTTGTACATTTCCTTCTTTTTTTCCTCCTGTTCCTACTTCTAATCCTCCTAATCTTCCTCCTTATCCCTTTAATCCTTATTCCTCTATGCTTCTTGATATTCTTTTCTCTCCTACGCTTCCTGGTTCTTTCTTTCCAGTTCCTCATCTAGTTATCTTTTTTTTCTTAGTCTATTCATGTTATACTTTTTACTGACAGAGAAAATTAGGTGTTAAGTAATTCATAGGAAACTCGTATCAAATAAGGTCTGGTTGAATTATATCGCTGGAACTGGTCTCAAGGGAGGGGAACGGTGAGGGAGAGCTTGTAATATGAACGCATGAGAGAAAAATACATATTCTAATGATGGGATGAAGCCCTTTGGTAAACATAGTGATATCCTGCCGCTCCCCCTGAAGAGAAGGATGTGTCGTCAATGTATCCTGCCGGTTCTAACACCACGGCTCGGAAACTTGGCGACTCACAAAAAAAAAAATAGAAGAGCTAAGAAGTGCAGAGAGAGGAATTAAGAGTGAGACAGAGAGAGTGGAGACAGGAAGCGAGTATCATGGATTAGAGGAGAGACAAAGTTTTAAGGATTAGTGAGGAGACAAAGGATTAGAGAAGAGGTAAAAGATTAGACAAAGGATTAGAGAAGAGATAAAGGATTAGAGAAAAGGTAAAGGATTAGATACAAAGGATTAGAGAAGAGGCAAAGGATTAGAGAAGAGGCAAAGGATTAGAGAAGAGGTAAAGGATTAGAGAAGAGGCAAAGGATTAGAGAAGAGGTAAAGGATTAGAGAAGAGACAAAGGATTAGAGAAGAGGCAAAGGATTAGAGAAGAGGCAAAGGATTAGAGAAGAGGCAAAGGATTAGAGAAGAGGCAAAGGAATAGAGAAGAGGCAAAGGATT
>NC_066557.1:6554463-6574463 GCF_024679095.1 Eriocheir sinensis
CTTTTTTTCCATTTCTTCCTCTTATTTCCTCTTCTTCCTCTTATTTCCATTTCTTCCTCTTATTTCCTCTTCTTCCTCTTTATTTTTCATTTCTTTCTCTTATTTCCTCTTCTTCCTCTTTTTTTCCATTTCTTCCTCTTATTTCCTCTTCCTCTTATTTCCATTTCTTCCTCTTATTTCCTCTTCTTACTCTTACTTCAATTTCCTTCCCTTCATTTCTTCTTCTTAAATACATCTTTTGTTTTCTTGTTTTTTTTTTATATATATTCCTCATTTTTTTTTTTCTTGGTCTAATTTTCTCTCTTTTCCTTTATCTTTCAATTCCTTTTCACTTATTTTCTCTTTTGATTCCAGTTTTTTTTTTCTTTCCTCCTGCATTTTCACTTTTCTTGCTCTCATTTACTTTTATTTTTTTTCATTTCCTCTTTTTCATTTTACCTTCTTTCTCCATTGGAATTCTCAGGTCGTGTGCGTGTGTGTGTGTGTGTGTGTGTGTGTGTGTGTGTGTGTGTGTGTGTGTGTGTGTGTGTGTGTGGACGTGGGTGTCTTCTTCCTCCATTTCAATCCTAACATTTTTTTTCATTTTCTTTTCTTTTTTTCTTTTTTATATATTCCTTAATTTCATCTTCGCCTCGGATATTTCTTACATTCTATTTTTTTTGCAAGCCCTTCATTGCCAATTCTTTCTTTCGCTTTTTTTTGTTTTTTCTTTTATTTATTATTTCCAAAAGTCTTATTTTTTTATTTTTCAATCACTTTCTGCATTTTTCTTTTCCTGTTTTCTTCTTCTTGTCCTTGATTGCATTTCCTCTTTTTCTTCATTACATCTTTGTCATATTATCTATTATTCATTATTCTCTTAGTTCTTATCCGCCATTTTTTCATATCCAATTTTCTTCCTTTTCTTTAATTTCTATGTTTTTCCTTCCTCTTTCAATTCCTTTTCGCTCATTTCCTCTTTAGATTCCGTTGTTAGTTTTTTTTTTCATTCTGCCTTTAATAATTTTTTTGTCCATAGTTCTTTCCTTTACATTTCCTCATTTTTATTTATTTTTGTTTCCCTTTATTTGGCGAGTTCTTGTCTTCTCTATTTATTCGTTCTATTTATGTTCGTTCTTTTTATTTTTCTGTGTTATGATTTACATTTTTTCCCACTTTCCAGCGCGTCTCGCCCATCGATTCCCATTTTCTTTGAGTGTTCATTCGGCCGTTTTCTTCCTGGGTTTGGCTTCCGGAAACCATTCGTATTGATTTAGGGGTGATTAATCTCGTTTTATTTGAACCCTCAATCCTTCCTCGCTCCGATTTCTTTCAAGTTTCTTCCTTTCTCTTTTCGTCTTTTTCTTTTGTTGGCTCATAAAGTCTAATTATATTCTCATATCCGTCTCCTTCATTTATTATCTTTAATAATATTTTTTCCCCTCACCCTCATTCCATTGTCTTTCATGTATATTATTTATGTTTTTTTATGTACTTTCCTTCTTTCCTTTAATACATCTAGGATGTTTATGGAGGAGGAGGAGGAGGAGGAGGAGGAAAACATGGAAAGACAGGCAACAAACCCACTCGCTCATTACGAGGGTGCAACCAGTGATTTAATCTGACCGACAGACACTTAAATGACTGTAGAACGGATAAAAGCAGTTTGGTACGTACGTTCAGTTTACTCCTGAAGCAAAAATAAAATCTATGAAAAAAGTTTATAGTTTTCACATTTTCTACTTCTCCAGGATATGTGTCCCATCGACGGGTGACTTGGTTTGAGAAAAAAAAAATGCCAATGCCTGTACTACATCGCCTCGCTTGAGTCGGTAGACCGCTGTTTCTAGTTACTGAAAACTTCTTCTCTATTCCAGCATGAAGAAGTTGAGTCGCTCGAGTCGTTCCACACACGGCCGAGTCCTGAAAGGTGATATAACCTTCGTAACGCGTTGCTCCATTCTCTAACAGTAACATAAGATTTTTCCTGTCACAGGAAATAGGAGCCAGAGCAGCACTGTATATTCGAGATGAGGTCTCACCATAGAGCTATATTAATATAACATTACTCCTGGCGTCTAGACGTTCCTCGATATGATTCCGAGCACAGCATTGGCATTATTACATACGGATTTTTTTTTTCTCTCTCTCTCTTTTAAACTAATGACAGCAAGATCCGATTCAGCCAGCACGACCTGCAGAGGCGTCATATAAAAGGTGAACGTATGGTTACTATTACTAAAGGCAAAAACATGACATTTGTCAACGTTGAATGACATTTTACACATTTCAAGAGAAGGAGGAGGAAGGGAGAAGGAAGATCGTAAGTAAACAGAATAGAAAAAGGGAATTACCAAAAGATTGTGTATATTTTCTTACTTTCATTATTTTTTTCTTATTCTTACGCCAGATAAAAAATAGAAAACAATTTAAGGTTTAAAATCTGAGAGCGATGTCGTTTTCTTTTTATTTCTTCGACGCTCATAAAGAAAACGGGAGGGAGGGAAGGAGACGAACCTTTTAGGACAAACAAATAAATTTTCTTTATTTCCTCCCGTCCATCTTTTAAAGCATCTCTCTCTCTCTCTCTCTCTCTCTCTCTCTCTCTCTCCCCATCACTTCCAACCACCAGCCATCAATCCTCCTCCTGACTCTCTTCTTCTTCTTCTTTCTTCTTCTTCTTCTTCTTCTTCCTCCTCCTCCTCCTCCTCCTCCTCCTCCTCCTCCTCCTCTTGTGACACGCAACTCTGATCAATCAAGGGACAAAGAGATTCCAGGAGAGAGAGAGAGAGAGAGAGAGAGAGAGAGAGAGAGAGAGAGAGAGAGAGAGAGAGAGAGAGAGAGAGAGAGAGAGAGAGAGAGAGAGAGACTTACCAGTACACACGAATATTGAGGATATATAAAGAGATAACAAATAAAAACAATCGTAGTATAAATAACAATAGGAATGAGAGGAAGAAAAGGAAGCAGAATATTTGGAGGAGTGAAAAAGAAAGAAGAAGGAAAAGAAGAAGAAGAAGAAGCGAAAGAAGAACAAGAGTAAGAAGAACAGGAGTAAGAAGAACAAGAGTAAGAAGGACAAGAACAAGAACAAGAGTAAGAAGGACAAGAAGAAGAAGAAGAAGAAGAAGAAGAAGAAGAAGAAGAAGAAGAAGAAGAAGAAGAAGAAGAAGAAGAAGAAGAAGCGAAAGAAGAACAAGAGTAAGAAGGACAAGAAGAAGAAGAAGAAGAAGAAGAAGAAGAAGAAGAAGAAGAAGAAGAAGCGAAAGAAAAACAAGAGTAAGAAGGACAAGAACAAGAACAAGAGTAAGAAGGACAAGAACAAGAAGAAGAAGAAGAAGAAGAAGAAGAAGAAGCGAAAGAAGAACAAGAACATGAACAAGAATAAGAAGGACAAGAACAAGAACAAGAGTAAGAAGGACAATAACAAGAACAAGAGTAAGAAGAAGAAAAAGAAGAAGAAGAAGCGAAAGAAGAACAAGAGTAAGAAGGACAAGAACAAGAACAAGAGTAAGAAGGACAAGAACAAGAACAAGAGTAAGAAGAACAAGAACAAGAACAAGAGTAAGAAGAAGAAGAAGAAGAAGAAGAAGAAGAAGAAGAAGAAGCGAAACAAGAACAAGAGTAAGAAGGACAAGAACAAGAACAAGAGTAAGAAGGACAAGAACAAGAAGAAGAAGAAGAAGAAGAAGAAGAAGAAGAAGAAGAAGAAGAAGAAGAAGAAGAAGAAGAAGAAGAAGAAGAAGAAGAAGAAGAAGAAGAAGAAGCGAAACAAGAACAAGAGTAAAAATAACAAGAACAAGAAAAAGAGTAAGAAGAAGAAGAAGAAGAAGAAGAAGAAGAAGAAGAAGAAGAAAAAGAAGAAGCGAAACAAGAACAAGAGTAAGAAGGACAAGAACAAGAACAAGAGTAAGAAGGACAAGAACAAGAACAAGAGTAAGAAGGACAAGAAGAAGAAGAAGAAAAAGAAGAAGAAGAAGAAGAAGAAAAAGAAGAAAAAGAAGAAGAAAAAAGAAAGAAAGAACGGAAGAGGGAATATCCGTTACAATCAAATATCATAAAGAAAACATCAACAACAACAACACAAACAACAACGACACCACCACCACCACCAAATATAATAATAATAATAATAATAATAATAATAATAATAATAATAATAATAATAATAATAATAATAATAATAATAATAATAACCGCGACTAAAAAAAGAAGGAAGATGAAAGGGGAGCAAGGGGAGGCGGAGGAGGAGGAGGAGGAGGAGGAGGAGGAGGAGGAGGAGGAGGAGGGGACGACTCAAATAACACTGTCGCCACCTCTAATTAAACAGAGTTAGGGAAGATAGCGATAATGGGAGGAGGAGGAGGAGGAGGAGGAGGAAGAGGAGGAGGAGGAGAGGAGGCAAAGAGGAGGAGGAACGTATGCAAACAGTAGAGGAAGAAAGAGAAAGTTAGGTGAAGAGGGGAGAGAAAACGGAAAGGAGGGAGGAAAGAAAGCAGGAAATGGAAGAGGAAGAGGAAGAGGAGGAGGAGGAGGAGAAGCGGAGAAAAGGAAATGAAGAAGAGAAAGAGAAAGAAAAAAAAGAATGTTGAAAGGAAGACGTAAGCAAGAGGAAGAAAGGGGAAAAGGAAGAGGAGGAAGACGAGGAAGAGGAGGAAGAGAGGACAAGAAGAGGAGTATAATAGGAATAGGTAGTTAAACAAGAAGGAATAGAATTGATGAAGCTAATAGGCAAAGGAGGAGGAGGAGGAGGAAGAGGAGGAGGAGGAGGAGGAGGAGGAGGAGGAGGAGGAGGAGGAGGTTAGGCTCTATAGAGAAGTTTGAACATTAGCATACAGATGGCGACAGTAGCACCTGGTAATGAGAGAGAGAGAGAGAGAGAGAGAGAGAGAGAGAGAGAGAGAGAGAGAGAGAGAGAGAGAGAGAGAGAGAGAGAGAGAGAGAGAGAGAGAGACTTTAACTGATGTTGCTATGGTTACCTTTCTCATCAACCACCACAACCTTCTCTCTTTCTCTCTCTCTCTCTCTCTCTCTCTCTCTCTCTCTTAATTCCACAGTAATCTCATTATTTCTTCAATTATGGCACACTGGTAGCAAGCCTCTCTCTCTCTCTCTCTCTCTCTCTCTCTCTCTCTCTCATTATAACCATCGATTTTAATAACAAAGTCTAAAATAGGAAAATTAATTAACGAAGAAGAAAAACAAAAAAAGAAATAAAGAAAAGAAAGAAAAGAAAGAAAAACGATAGAAAGAATAAGAAAAGAAGGAGTAAAGAACAGAAGTACAATAACGAAGGTGTAAAAGAAAAAAGTAAAGGATGAAACAAAGAAAGAAAAAAGAAAAAGAAAGAAAGTGAAATTGAAATTAAGAGAGAAAAAGAAAGAGAGAAAGAAAGAGGCGATAAGCGACTCATTAATGGATTCTTAATTTCACATTTCGAAAATCGGAGAGAGAGAGAGAGAGAGAGAGAGAGAGAGAGAGAGAGAGAGAGAGAGAGAGAGAGAGAGAGAGAGAGAGAGAGAGAGAGAGAGAGAGAGAGAGAGAGAGAGGGGAGGCTGTAAGTGATATTTCTACTTTTGGTGACAGATTTTTTGATTTTATTTTGTTATTTGAAGTTTAAAGAAAGAGGAGGAGGAGGAGGAGGAGGAGGAAAAGAAGAAGAAAAAAAGTAAATGTAAGAGAGTGAAGAAAATGACACGAGGAGGAGGAGGAGGACGTAGAGAAAAAAAAGAAGAAAAATAGGAGATGTAAGAGTGAAGAAAATGACACGTGGAGGAGGAGGAGGAGGAGGAGGAGGAGGAGGAGGAGGCGATGAAAATAAAAGAGTAAAAAAGTGAAGAAAAGGACTGACGATGGAGGAGGAGGAGGAGGAGGGAGTACAAGCTTTCCTCCATCTCTCCATCTGTCCTCCTTCCCTCCATCACACTTAAGCCAGTATCATAAATTCCTTCAGACCTCCTCCTCCTCCTCCTCCTCCTCCTCTTTCCTTCCTTCCTTCTCTCTCCTCTTCCTCTCTCCCTTCCTCCGTTCCGCAATCCCTTCCTCTCACCTTCAATTCATCCATCCCTCTTACCTCCAATCTGCTTTTCCCTCCTCCTCCTCCTCCTCCTCGTCTCTTTACCTTCACTAAGGCAAACACACACACATGAATCGACCAATCTCTCTCTCTCTCTGTTCCTTCGTGTGTGTGTGTGTGTGTGTGTGTGTGTGTGTGTGTGGTGCTCGTGACAAACTTTGGAGTGGGGGGAGAGGGGACAATGGATGAGGAGAAGGAAACATGTGAACATGGAGGTGCAGGTAACAGAAAGCCTATCAGCTTGTGAAGAGTTCACTCCTAATGCTAATAAGTAATGGTCACTGCGATTTTCCAAGGATCTGATTGTTATCGCATTAACTACTTTTCCAGAAAAGTTGTTGCACTGGCGGATGACTCAGTTTGAGGAAAACTGAACAACATCGCCTCGCTTCACGTGGCAGACCGACATTTTTTGTTTCCGGATTAGCTTCCCGCTGACAAGCTTGAAGTGATCGATGTTACTGAACTAGCCCAGATACTTAAAGAACTGTATCAAGTAAGTCGCAGTCGACTCTTTTTCAACGAAAAAAGGTTGAAGTCGAGCCGTTTGAGTCGTCCTTCACACGGCTGTGCCCTCAACGATGAGATCTTCGTAGAACATCGTTATAGTCTCTTGGCTAATTCAATGTCATTTTGGGTATTGAAGAAAATAACTGCACTGTGTATTCCAGATGAGGTCTTACTGACGACGAAGCGTCCTACAAATAAGGAGGCGGAGGAGGAGGAGGAGGAGGAGGAGGGAGGAGCAAACGGGAAACATGGACGAACAGACAGCAGAAAGCCGGCTCATTGCGAGGCTACCAGCTATACCGATTTAATCAATTTCTCAGTCAGGTCAGAGAGTGACATGCGGGAAAATTAAAGCACTTTTGGACGTACGCGTAGTTACATTCAGCTCACCCCTGATGCAACAACGTAAAGATCAATGCGATTTTTAATGGAATTGATTGTCTTCGCACGAAATACTTCTACAGGAAGGCTGTTCCTGTGGCCGACGACTCTGTTCGAAAAATAACTCCTGCCGATATCTGTACCGCATCGCTTTAATTGAATTGTTTTACCGTTGTTTCCTATATTCGAGTTAGTTTGAAGCTTGAAAAGCTTGGAATGATCGACATCAATAAACTTGTTTAAGTATTTGAAGACCTGGATCAAGTCCCCCAGCAGTTGTCTCTTTTCCAACGGAAAGGGGTTGCGTCGCTTGAGTCACACTTCCAAAGGTTGCGTCTTCAATGATGGTATCATTTTCGTAGCGCGTCGCTGTACTCTATCGAGCACTTCAATGTCTTTCTTGTAATTAGAGGACCACGACTGCACGGCGTATTCCACGTGAGACTCACCAGAGAGTTAAACAAGGACGGCATTTCTCCCGTCGTTTCATACTCAAAGTTTCTCGCAATGAACCCAAGCATGGCATTAGTTTTCTTGCAGGCGGACTTGCAGTGTTTCCTGCGTTTCAAATCACTGCTGACAGTGACTCCGAGGCCTCCCCACTCGTGTAGTCTGTGTGGTTACTCTTTCTGAGCCCAAAATGCACGGCTACATTTGTCAACGTTCGCCACTTTTCAGACCAGTGAATAATCCGATCCATGTCCCTCAGGATGATGTCACAATTTTTTTTTTTTTTTTTTTTTTTTTTTTGGCCCCTTGTGCCGGAGGTTTCTTCGGGTGTGCCTGATGGTCGAGGCTGAGCTTCTTCAGTGGGGCCTGAAGGTCGGCCGTTCTGGTCTGGCCACCAGCTGTCGTGTGGGCTTTTCCACCCGCTTTCGTGTCGTAGGCAAATTTAGAGAGGGTGGATTTTATTCCTAACTCTAGGTCGTTAATTTACAAGGTGAAGAGTATGGGTTCCAGCACTGACCCCTGTGGTACTCCACTTCTGACCGGGAGCTACTCGGAGGCCCGCCCGTTGAGTACAACTCGCTGTTTTCTACTAGTGGGCCAATATCTTATCCATCGTTCGTGTGGTACCTTCTCGAAGGCTTTCTGAAAGTCTAGACTGGGTATATGATTGTCCCAGTCTTCATATATACCTTGGAAGAAGTCCAATAGATTGGGTAAGCAGAAACACTTAATCCTGAATCCGTGCTGGGTATCGGAAATTATGCCATCTTCAAAAAACTTGACAAGTTTGTCTCTAACGATTTTCTCGACAACTTTTCCCGCCACTAG
Organism: Eriocheir sinensis; assembly: GCF_024679095.1. Lineage (NCBI taxonomy): Eukaryota > Metazoa > Arthropoda > Malacostraca > Decapoda > Varunidae > Eriocheir > Eriocheir sinensis. The sequence continues at coordinate 6,562,688 of NC_066557.1, forward strand.
CGTCAGGCTTATAGGCCTGTAGTTAAGGCCATGCTCTTCTCTCCCTTTTTAAAGATTGGTGTAACGTTCGCTCGCTTCCAATCTTCGAGAACTTTGTTTTGCTGTAGTCACGGATTATAAATGCCGGTAAGCGGCTTAGGTATTTGCTTACCAGTCTGGGTGACAAGTTGTCGGGTCCAGCTGTGTGATTTCTGAAGTAGGATTAATAGTAAGTAGTAGTAGTAGTAGTAGTAGTAGTAGTAGTAGTAGTAGTAGTAGGAGGAGGAGGAGGAGGAGGAAACTAAGAAAAACATGGAGTGAGCACACGAGATGGAAAGAAAATATAGAAAGAAATTTCAAGAATATAAGGAAGGATGCAAGGAAGGAGGGAGGGAAGACACGAAGGATTAAGAGGAGGAAGGAAGGAAGGAAGGAAGGAAGGAAGGAAGGAAGGAAGAAGGAAAAAACGAGAAGTGAAGGCGAGAGGGAACTAAAGAAGCAAGAAAGACAAGAAGGAGAGAGGGATGAGGGAAGGAAGGGAGGAAGGAAGGAAGGAAGGAAGAAGGTAAAGAAGAACGAAGGAAAACAAAACAAAGGAACGCAGGAAGAAAAATAGTAAGAGAAGGGGGAGGGAAGGAGGAAGAGAAAGGGAGGATGGAGGAAAGGGGAAGCGAAAAAAAGTGAGGGAGGTAAAGCGAACAGAAGAGCTATTATGGGAGAAGAGAAAGAAAGGAGGAGGAGGAGGAGGAGGAGGAGAAGGAGGAGGAAGAGAAGGAGGAGGAGGAGGGAGGAGGAAGAAAAAAAGATGGAGGAAGAGAAGGAAAATATCTCTTATCTCCCTGGACAGTCCTTGGGAGGGAGAGATAATGTATGGAGAGAGAGAGAGAGAGAGAGAGAGAGAGAGAGAGAGAGAGAGAGAGAGAGAGAGAGAGAGAGAGAGACCCAAGGGTATTGAAGTCACACAAAAGTTTAATCTTTACAGAGTTTTCCAAGGGATGGTGCCAATCTCTCTCTCTCTCTCTCTCTCTCTCTCTCTCTTATCTTCGTTTCCCTCCTCCTTCCCAAACTTTGCAGGACAAAATAGAACATTCCAAGTTTCCCCTCAAACCGACGTCAGAGGAAAATGGGAAATGTTGAGAAAGAAAACGAGATCTAGGAAAATTAATAGAGAGAGAGAGAGAGAGAGAGAGAGAGAGAGAGAGAGAGAGAGAGAGAGAGAGAGAGAGAGAGAGAGAGAGAGAGAGAGAGAGATGCGGGGGAGGAGAAAAGTTGGTATTGAGAGATTAGATGAAAACAAAGAAAACGGAAAAAAATACAAATAAAGAAATGAAGAAAATGGGAGAAATAGAGAGAAAACGGAGCTGAACTTCTTTAATTAATTGTTCTCGTTGCTCAAAACTCTCCTCTCTCTCTCTCTCTCACGTTTGACCTGGAATTAGCACAACACGTAATTGAGAGAGAGAGAGAGAGAGAGAGAGAGAGAGAGAGAGAGAGAGAGAGAGAGAGAGAGAGAGACGTTTCACAGGTTAATTAGAAGCCTTTACCTGCCCGCCTCGCAGTAATTAGAGGTAAACAGCCTTGGACAGGTAAGACGGATCTCAGCCTTTGTTATTTACAGTAGTAGTAGTAGTAGTAGTAGTAGTAGTAGTAGTAGCCTCTTTCTACACATCCTTCTCCCCACCTTTCATCTCCCTCTCTGTTCTATTTCTTATCTCCCAAATATCCTCCTCCTCCTCCTCCTCCTCCTCCTCCTCCCCTTTCCTTCCTTCCTCCTCTTCTGTATATCTTCCCGTTTAAATTATATTCCTTGTTCGTTTCTCTCCTCATTTCTTCTTCCTTATCATTCGTTCATATTCTCTCTCTCTCTCTCTCTCTCTCTCTCTCTCCAACTACCCCTTACTGCTTTTTTTCTATATCAGTGTCAGTATTACACACACACACACACACACACACACACACACACACACACACACACACACAGCCTTATCAGCTCCCCTCCCCTTCCCGGCCGCCCTCCGCCCCTTGGTCCGCTGCGGTGCTGCTACCCTCGCTGCCCTTTAACGCTATTTTCATGCTAACGGCTCTTCGGAACTTGTTAAGCGTGTGCCTCTCCCCTCCCGCGGCCTTGATGCACCACACACACACACACACACACACACACATACACACACACTCCTCTTCTCTTCTCTTCTCTTCTCTTCTCTTCTCTTCTCTCCTCTCCTCTCCTCTCCTCTCCTCTCCTGTCTCTCTCCTCTACCCAGGCTCGTTTTTTTATGCTGTCCAACTCCCTAATGCAAGAAGTAAAGGATATCTTCACTCTTTCATTCCTGCCACTGGTAAACTTTGGAATGGCATTAATATTTTTTACTATATTTTCTTCTCTCATTTTTTTTCTGGTAAACTCTGGAATAACCGTAGTTTTGTCTACTGTAGTTTCTCCTTCAAGCAACTCCCTAATGTTAACCAGTAACATTAGTGTTTCATTCTTTTAACTGGTGAACTTTGCAACAATAATAATTTCTTCGTATGTGTTTAGTGTTTACTCCTTTGCGCAATTTCACGATGAGAGTTAACAAATAAATTCTTTCTTTCATCCCTCACTGGAAAACTTTGGAACATCCTAAAGTTTTTTTTTCGTCTGTGTTTCTTCTTTATGTAACTTTCTAATACCCGAGTTTAACTATTAATGTTCATTCTTTCATCTCCTTTCTCTGGTAGACTTTGGAACAACTTATATTTTTCTATTGCATCTCCTCCTTCGTTAGACGCCCTAGTGTAAGAGTCAGCCTGTAATCTTCACTGTCATATCACTTTCACTGGTAAACTCTGGGAGAGACTTTGCTTGGTATTATAAGACACTTCAGCTTCTCATATCAGCTATTTCTAATGGTCAAAGAGGGGGTCAGTCGGGTTCTAATGAGCGTTTCTTCAGGTTCATGGTAAAAAGGAAGGGTCAAATTACCACCAGGGTCATAAAACTACTCCTGGAAATGCCCACAACTCCTACGAAAGCCTGGTTAAATATGTGTTTTTTAGGTTCATGGTACAGAAGAAGGGTCAAATTACCACCAGGGTCATAAAACTACTCCTGGAAATGCCCACAACTCCTACGAAAGCCTGGTTAAATATGTGTTTTTTAGGTTCATGGTACAAAGGAAGGGTCAAATTACCACCGTGGCCATTAAACTACTCCTGGAAATGCCCACAACTCCTACGAAAGCCTTGTCAAATATGAGTTCTTGGACGACTAAATGTCTTATAATATGACCCTTTATTCCTTCGCCTGTCTTGCCATGTTTCCTCAACCATCCAAACTCTAATCCAAAAGCTATCCAATAATCTTCACTCTGATCTTCACTGGGAAACTCTAACATTATCTTTTCTACAGTACTTCCACAACTCACCTTTCTCTCCTTACTCACACCCACCGTCCCACCCACACCCTCAGACACTCACCCCACACCCACACCCTACAAAAATAACTCGTATCCTAATCCAAAAGCTAACCAATAATCCTCACTCTGATCTTCACTGGGAAACTCGAAGTCTTATCTTTTCTACAGTACTTTCACACACTCACCTTTCTCTCCTTACTCACACCCACCGTCCTCAGACACGCACCCCGCACCCACACCCCACAAAAATAACTCGTATCCTAATCCAAAAGCTAACCAATAATCTTCACTCTGATCTTCACTGGGAAACTCTAACATTATCTTTTCTACAGTACTTCCACAACTCACCTTTCTCTCCTTACTCACACCCACCGTCCCACCCACACCCTCAGACACTCATACCGCACCCACACCCTACAAAAATAACTCGTATCCTAATCTAAAAGCTAACCAATAATCCTCACTCTGATCTTCACTGGGAAACTCGAACATTATCTTTTTCTACAGTACTTTCACACACTCACCTTTCTCTCCTTACTCACACCCACCGTCCCACCCACACCCTCAGACACTCACCCCGCACCCACACCCTACAAAAATAACTCGTATCCTAATCCAAAAGCTATCCAATAATCTTCACTCTGATCTTCACTGAGAAACTCGAACATTATCTTTTCTACAGTATTTCCACTCACCTTCCTCTCCTTACTCACAACCATCAACCCACCCACACCCTCAGACACTCACCCCGCACCCACACCCTACAAAAATAACTCGTATCCTAATCCAAAAGCTAACCAATAATCTTCACTCTGATCTTCACTGAGAAACTCGAACATTATCTTTTTCTACAGTACTTCCACACACCTTCCTCTCCTTACTCACAACCATCAACCCACCCACACCCTCAGACACTCACCCCGCACCCACACCCTACAAAAATAACTCGTATCCTAATCCAAAAGCTATCCAATAATCCTCACTCTGATCTTCACTGGGAAACTCTAACATTATCTTTTCTACAGTACTTCCACACACCTTCCTCTCCTTACTCACAACCATCAACCCACCCACACCCTCAGACACTCACCCCACACCCACACCCTACAAAAATAACTCGTATCCTAATCCAAGAGCTAACCAATAATCTTCACTCTGATCTTCACTGGGAAACTCGAACATTATCTTTTCTACAGTATTTCCACACACCTTCCTCTCCTTACTCACAACCATGAACCCACCCACACCCTCAGACACTCACCCCACACCCACACCCTACAAAAATAACTCGTATCCTAATCCAAAAGCTAACCAATAATCCTCACTCTTTGATCTTCACTGGGAAACTCTAACATTACTTCTTCTACAGTATTTCCACACACTCACCTTCCTCTCCTTACTCACAACCATCAACCACCCACACCCTCAGACACTCACCCCGCACCCACACCCCACAAAAATAACTCGTATCCTAATCCAAGAGCTAACCAATAATCCTCACTCTTTGATCTTCACTGGGAAACTCGAACATTACTTCTTCTACAGTATTTCCACACACCTTCCTCTCCTTACTCACAACCATCAACCCACCCACACCCTCAGACACTCACCCCGCACCCACACCCTACAAAAATAACTCGTATTCCTCACCTGCCACCACACTGTCGGCCTGGGGGAGCCTGTGCAGCACGTGGGTGATGAGGCCCACCTCCGTGCACGCCTGTAAGTTGCGGACACTCTTGCGCAGAATGGCGATGAACACGGACCAAATCTCAGCCTGAAACGGGGAGACAAAACAGGTGAGTGGGAGGAAGAGGATAGGGAAATGGGGTTACTATAAGGGTACAAATGGGGAAATGGAGTGATTTTAGGGGCAGAAATGGTGGAATGGGATGTTTTAGAGGGGAAATGGAGTGATTTTAGGGGCAGAAATGGTGGAATGGGATGTTTTAGAGGGGAAATGGAGTGATTTTAAGGGCAGAAATGGTGGAATGGGATGTTTTAGAGGGGAAATGGAGTGATTTTAAGGGCAGAAACGGTGGAATGGGATGTTTTAGAGGGGAAATGGAGTGATTTTAGGGGCAGAAATGGTGGAATGGGATGTTTTAGAAGGGAAATGGAGTGATTTTAGGGGCAGAAATGGTGGAATGGGATGTTTAAGAGGGGAAATGGAGTGATTTTAAGGGCAGAAATGGTGGAATGGGATGTTTTAGAGGGGAAATGGAGTGATTTTAAGGGCAGAAATGGTGGAATGGGATGTTTTAGAGGGGAAATGGAGTGATTTAATGGGCAGAAACGGTGGAATGGGATGTTTTAGAGGGGAAATGGGCAGTAAAGATAAACGGAGGGAACAGCTTCTGAAAGATATAGAGGATTTAGATTATACTGATGCAAAGATGCTACGTGTGGGAGATGGGGAGGAGGCTGTTAAGGAGATGGGGAGCGTGAAGAGGAAGGAAATGGGTGTGGACAGAGGAAAGAAAATATTAATAAATTTGTGGACACCGGTTGTTGTTTTTTTAAGGTTGAGAAAATATGTAAAAAATTGAAAGATCCTCCGTGTGGGGAGATGAGGAGTCTGCTGGAAAGATGACAGGTGATGAGAGGAAGGAAACCGCGTGTAGACGAAGGCGATTATAAAGAAAAAAATAGTGAAAGAAATACAGAGATAAGATTGTTTGTACGTTGGGAGAATATTATATGAGTGGAAAGATGCTTCGAGCGGGGAGATAAGGAGGCTGCTGGGGAGGTGGGGAGCGTGCAGAGGAAGGAAAATGAGAGTGACTAAGACGATTATGAAAAAAAAAATAATGAAAGAAATGCTGCGAAAAGTTTGTGTGTGTGTAAGTTGGGAGAATATTATATGAGTGGAAAGATGCTTCGAGTGGGGAGATAAGGAGGCTGCTGGGAGATGGGGAGCGTGCAGAGGAAGGAAAATGAGTGTAGGCTAAGGCGATTATGAAAAAAAGTAGAAGCGAAAGAAATGCTGGAAAGAGTTTGTGTGTAAGTTGGGAGAATATTATATGAGTGGAAAGATGCTTCGAGTGGGGAGATAAGGAGGCTGCTGGGAGATGGGGAGCGTGCAGAGGAAGGAAAATGAGTGTAGGCTAAGGCGATTATGAAAAAAAGTAGAAGCGAAAGAAATGCTGGAAAGAGTTTGTGTTTAAGTTGGGAGAATATTATATGAGTGGAAAGAGGCGACGTGTGGGGAGACGGGGAGGCTGCTGGGGAGATGGGGGGGAAGGAAAATGTGCTCACTAAGGCGGATATGTAAAAAAAAATAATAGTAATGGAAGAAATGCTTGGAAAAGTTTGTGTTTGAAAGCTGGGAAAATATTATGAGTTGAAAGATGCAGCGTGTGGGGAGATAAAAAGAAAAAGTCTGTTGAGATGAGAAAAGTGAAGAGGAAGGAAAATGAGTGTAGACTTTGGCGATCATGAAAAAAAAACTAAAGGAAGAAGTGCTGGGGAAAGTTTGCGTTTGTAAGTTGGGAGAATATTATATGAGTGGAAAGATGCAACGTGTGGGGAGATGGGGAGGCTGCTGGGGAGATGACGGGAAGGAAAATGTGCTCACTAAGGCGGTTATGGAAAAAAATAGATATGGAAGAAATGCTAGGAAATGTTTGTGTTTGTATGTTGGGAGAATATCATATGAGTGAAAAGATGCTTCGAGTGGGGAGATAAAAAAAAGTCTGTTGGGGAGATGGGGAAAGTGTAGAGGAAGGAAAATGAGTGTAGACTGAGGCGATTATGAAAAAAAATACTAGAGGAAGAAATGCTGGGAAAAGTTTGTGTAAGATGCTTGTGTTGGGAGATGAGGAGGCTGTCGGGTATATGGGGAGCGTGTGGGAGAAAGAAAATATGTTGGCTAAGGCGGTTATGCCCCCACTAAAAAAAAAATCAATGGAAGAAATGCCGGAAAGAGTTTGCTTGTACGTTGGGAGAATATTATATGAGTGGAAAGATGCTGCAAGTAGAGAGATAAAAAGTCTACTGGGAAGATGGGATAAAAGAAGAGGAAGGAAAATGGGTGTAGACTGAGGCGATTATTAAAAGAAAATACAAAAGGAAAGTGTTGAAAAAAAGTTTGTGTTGGGAGAACATGGCGTGAGAGGAAAGATGCTGTGAGTGGAGAGATGAAGAGGCTGTTTGGGTACATGGGGAGTGTGGGAGAGAGAGAAAATAAGCATGAAACTGGGAAAGCAACATAAAAAACACTTAGAAGATAATGTGCAGGGGAGAGTTTGTGTTTGTAAGGGGGGAGAATGTAGTTTGAGAGGGGAGATGCTGCGAGTGGAGAGATGAGAAGGCTGTTGGGTATATGGGGAGCGAGTGAAAGTAAAGAAAATAAGCATAAAACTGGGAGAGCAACATTAAAAACACTGAAGATAATGTACAGGGGAGAGTTTGTGTTTGTAAGTGGGGAGAATGCAGTTTGAGAGGGGAGATGCTGCGAGTGGAGAGATGAAGAGGCTGTTGGGTATATGGAAAGCGTGTAAGAGAAAGAAAATAAGCATGAAACTGGCAGAGAAACATCAAAAACACTTAGAGAGGAAATGTGCTGGGGAGAGTTCGTATTTTTAAGTGGGGAGACTATGGTACGTGTAGGGAGATGCTGTAAGTGGGGAGATGAGATTTTTGGAAAGCTTGGGAACGTGCGGGGTGTGGGGAGGGGTAGAAAAATGAAAGTGTGCAAAGAAAACGACGTGTGAATGAAAAGGAGGGAGAGAATGATGATGATGATGATGATGATGATGAGGAGGAGGAGGAGGAGGAGGAGGAGGAGGAGGAGGAAAAGAAGAAGAAAATGATGAACAACAGTATGATAGGTATTTGGTATAAGAGAATAAGTGAAAGCCAAAAAAATAGAAGAGGAGGAAGAAGAAACGGAAGACAAGGAGGAGGAGAAGGAGGAGGAGGAGGAGGAAACTGATTGTCGGCTCAGGTAAGTCAGATGTTCTCTCGACAGGTGAGCTGATTACCTGCCCAGTGATAATATAATAATAATAATAATAATAATAATAATAATAATAATAATAATAATAATAATAATAATAATAATAATAATAATAATAATAATGTCAAGAAACGAAAGAAAAAATCCAAGCTCTCAACCATCACTCCTCCTCCTCCTCCTCCTCCTCCTTCTTCCTTTTCTATATCCTCAGCCTGTCAGTAACTTTCCTTTCCAGAACGTCACTTTTTTTTCCTTACTCCTTCTCCTCCTCCTCCTCCTCCTCCTTCATCTTCCCCTCCCCCTCCTTTCAGCAAACCATTTCCTCCTAACCTCCATCTTTCCATTTATTTTTATTATTCACGCCCAGAGTAAGAGGAGGAGGAGGAGGAGGAGGAGGAGGAGGAGGAGCAGGAGCAGGAGCAGGAGGAGGAGGAGGAGGAGGAGGAGGAGGAGGAGGAGGAGGAGGAGGAGGAGGAGGAGGAGGAAGACATGTGAAGAGATGAGAAAACATAAGAGATAACTAAATAAAAGAAAAAGGAGAAGGAAAAAAATAAGAAATAAAAGCAAATATGAAAAAAGTGGAAACTAGTAAAAAAATTCCTCCAGAAGACATTTTCAACACAATGCAGAGAGAGAGAGAGAGAGAGAGAGAGAGAGAGAGAGAGAGAGAGAGAGAGAGAGAGAGAGAGAGAAAGAAAGGGAGAACGAAGGAATGCCGGTGTAATGAAACTCTCTCTCTCTCTCTCTCTCAAACTTTCTTTACAAACACAAGTTGGCCAAGTTTTCCCCTAAACGAAAGAGTAAAGAAAACGAGACGAATAACAACTGTAATTTCATCTCCACAGAAAATGGGATGAGAAAGAGAGAGAGAGAGAGAGAATTACATAGAATTACATAGAAAATCAGACCACACAGACCCCATGGTCCAGACTAGGTGGTCTGTCCTTAAACCTAAGTGATTTTACATTAATCAGATGGCTCCAAAACGTTGCTTTTCTACTCTAGTTAATATTAAGTTCAAGGAAGTGACGGTCGAGCTTGTTTTTAAAGGAGTCAATCGTGTTACACTGGACCACTGATGGTGAGAGCTTATTCCATTCTCGCACTACAACGCTGGTGAAGAAAAATTTGGTGCAGTCTGAATTTACTTGTCTACATTTGAGTTTTATGCCATTGTTCCTCGTTCGCAAAGTGTCATCGATCATAAACAATTTTGTTCTGTCTACATTCGTGAAACCATTAAGTATTTTAAAACATTCGATCAGTTTTCCTCAGAGGCGACGTTTCTCAAGAGAGAACATGTTAAGGGTGAAAAGCCTTTCTTCGTAGGATTTGTTGCGCAAGGAAGGGATCATTTTTGTTGCTCGACGCTGAACACCTTCTAGTTTAGCAATGTCCTTTGCATGGTGGGGAGACCAAAACTGTACTGCATATTCCAAGTGGGGTCTGACTAAACTATTGTAGAGCGGAAGTATTACATCTTTATTCCTGAATAAAAAGTTTCTTTTAATGAAGCCCAACAATCTGTTCGCTTTATTTGCTGCATCGATGCATTGATGTGAGAATTTGAGGTTTGACGCGATTTTGACCCCCAGGTCCTTAACGCATTGAACGCTTGTGAGTTTAACGCCGCTCATTTCGTAATCGAGCTTCTTATTTTTTGTTGAGAGAGAGAGAGAGAGAGAGAGAGAGAGAGAGAGAGAGAGAGAGAGAGAGAGAGAGAGAGAGAGAGAGAGAGAGAGTACTTTTCACTAAATTTGTTCGACCAAATCTCTCTCTCTCTCTCTCTCTCTCATACTCTCGTTTCCTGCCTTCCATTTTTCTTCTCATTATTTTCAGTCTCTTTATGTCTCATTAAAATCCTCTTCTTCTTTTCCTCCTCCTCCTCCTCTTCCTCTTCCTCTTCCTCCTCCTCCTCCTCCTCCTCCTCTAGTTCTTCATTATTCAGCTTAGTCTCTGCATCATTATGACTGTCTTCCTCTTCTTCCGTTATTTTTGCTTCCTCTTCCTCCTCCTCCTCTTCCTCCTCCTCCTCCTCCTCCTCCTTAATTTTTTTGTATATTTCCTCTCCTTCCTGATTATATTATCCACTTCCTTCCCGGTTTTCCTCCTCTTCCTCCTCTTTTCTCTCCTCCTCCTCTTCCCACTTCTTCTCCTCCTCCTCCTCAATTTTTTTTATATATTTCCTTTCCTTCCTGATTATATTATTCACTTCCTTCCGGTTTTCCTCCTCTTCCTCCTCGTTTCTCTCCGTCTCCTCCTCCTCCTCCTCCTCCTCCTGCATTCCTGCCTTCACTTCATCTCCAGTCTTATTCTTTTTTACATTCATTTTTTCAAATTCCCCTTCCTACTCCAACTACTATATCCTCCTCTCCTCCTCCTCCTCCTCCTCCTCCTCCTGGAACTTTCTCTTATCTTTCTTTTTTTTTTATCTCCCTCCCTCCCAGCATATCTCCACTGCCTCTTCGTTCCTCCACCTCTTCATCTCTCTCCTACATTTTCCTTCACCTCCTCCTTCTCCTATTACTTCCGATCCTTTTGTTCAATCCTTCGTTTTTCATTAGCTTCTTTTTTTGGACTAGACTACCAGCTCCTCTTCCTCCTCTTCTTCTTCCTCCTCCTCCTCCTCTTCCACCTCCTCCTCGTTCTCAGGTATCTCTGGCGCTAAAAAGAATGGAGTCATCAACGTTAGTGAACTTGTTTTGATTTACTCTTCCAATCTTTGTTCCTTCATCCAGCCTTCCTCCACCTCTCATCCACTCCTCCCAGTTCCTCCATCCACCTTTCCTCCACTTGTTGTTCTACCATCCACCCTCTCCCTCCCTCTCCTCAACTTATCCCCATTCCTCCATCCACTGTTCATCTCCCTCTCCTCCACTCTCCTCCACTCCTCCCCGTTCCTCCATCCACCTTTCCTCCACTTCTTGTTCTTCCATCCACGCTTTCCCTCCCTCTCCTCAACTCCTCCCCATTCCTCCATCCACTGTTCATCTCTCTCTCCTCCACTCTCCTCCACTCCTCCCCGTTCATCCATCCATCTTTCCTCCACTTCTTGTTCTTCCATCCAACCTTTCCCCCCCTCTCCTCAACTTCTCTCCATTACTCCATCCACTGTTCATCTCCCTCTCCTCCACTCCTAACTGTTCCTCCATCCACTCGTCCTCAGCCTCTCCTCCACTCATCTAACTATCCCAAGAACGAGCCACAACAATCAACCATTAATCCACAAGAGGCGATGCAATAGATATGGGTAGTTTTTTTTTAATCTCCCAGACAAAATCATACGCCGCAGGAATAACCTTCACGCAGAACCAATAAATGCGAAGTCGATCCCGTAGAATTACAGTGACCGTCAGCAGTAAAGTGAACGTAGCCCCAGGAAGGTATAGGGTATGTGCCTTGAGACCTCTCGTAGAAATGGCTCGGATTTTTAATAGACTGT
>NC_066557.1:6579463-6601963 GCF_024679095.1 Eriocheir sinensis
GTTGACAGGTGTGATAGGGGGAGGTGAGCGGTAGTGCTTGAAAGACACGGAAGAACAAGTCCCATGTCAAACTCCCCGTCAACCAGGTGTAAGGGTAAGGAAGACAGGTGGGTTAATGACTGAACAAGTGCACAGGTGAGGTATGTGAGGAGACGTTGGATTGATTGGTTGACCAGGTGTTCCATTATGGCGGATAAAAGTGAAGGTGGATAAAAGAACGCCACTAACACATTGTGATGGTCAACAGGACAGGTAGGCTAATTATTGACTGGACAGGTGCCCAGGTTAGGTAGGAGAGGTAAGCGAGAATGTTAGAAGTGAGCTTGAAAGATAAAGAAGAAAAGTCTCCATGTAACACTCCCTGCCAACCAGGTGTGAAGGTAGACAAAACAGGGGGGTTAATAACTGGACAGGTGCAAAGGTGAGGAAGGAGGGAACAGGTGTGTTGGAGTGAGATGGGATTAGTTGATTGATTGGTTAGGGAATTCTATTATGGTGGATAAAAATAAAAGTATATAAAAGAACGCCGCTAACCAGCTTTCTGGGTCAACATGACAGATGAACTAAATATTGATTGGACAGGTGCACAGGTCAGGTGGGAGAATGAAGTTGACAAGAAGAAAAAGTCTCAATGTCAAACTCCCCGTCAACCAGGTGAGAAGGAAGATAAGACAGGTGGGTTAATTAGTGATTGGACAGGTGCAAAGGTGAGGTAAGTGGACAGGTATAATGAGGACAGGAAGGACTGAGGTTGGTAGTTAAGATAGAAAATAGACCCATTTGTCAAGCTCCCTGTCAACCATGTATAGGGCTAGGGAAGACAGGTAGGTTGACTAGTGATTGAACTGGTGCACAGGTGAGGTAGGTAAGGGCAGGTGTGGTGGGGAGAGGTGGAAAGTGTTTGACAGATAAATGAAAAGTACCCATGTCAAACTCCCTGTCAATAAGGTGTCCTGGTAAACAAGATAGGCAGGTTAATTAGTGACTGGGCAGGTGAAGTGAATATTGACAGGTGTGATGAGGAGAGAGAGGTAGAATTTGGTAATGTTGATTAAAAAAACACATCCAACTCCATGTCATCCAGGTGCCCGAATAAACAACACAGGTGAGTTAATGGCTGGCAACGCACACAGGTCAGGTAAAGGACAGGTGTGTCTGGGAGAGGTCGTATTGATTTATTGATGGATTGAGGCATTTCATCATGGCGTGAGAGAGGTGAGCGGGAGTGTTTGGTAGGTGAGGTGGATATAAAAACCCGTGAATTAGCCATGAGGGCGCACAAAAAAAAAGGGTTAATAAGTAAATGGACAGGTGCACAGGTCAGGTGGGGAGGTGAGAGGGTTAATTTTGGGAAAAGGTTCGAGGCTGAGGTGTGAGGAAGTAGTTGGCAGATAAAGTAGACCACAAAAATGCATGTCAAGCTCCCTGCCAACCCGATGAGGGAACACGACAGGTGGTTGATGACTGGACAGGTGCACAGTTGAGTTAAAAGGAAAAACGAGGTGGGAGAGAGAGGTCGAGTGGACTGGCTGATGGATAAAGCTGATAAGACTCCATTTTAAACTTCGCTTCAACCAGGTGTAAGGGCACAGGTAGGCGGCGGTTGACTGGTCAGCGTGTCGGTCGCTGGAGTGGTGCAAAGATGATTTCGGGGGGTAGGGGCAGGATGAGCCAAGCTAAATGGCTCCACTATAAAAATTTGCCTGTGCAACTAACGAGCTGGGACCAACCAACGGGCCCCATCAGAAAAGTCTACTGGCGCTATAGGCCGATCGTAAAAAAAAAAGTGTCAATTAATGGGCGGATGCAAAGCCATGGTGGAAGGACAAATGAGGAAGGAGAGCAAGGATGAGGGAAATGGTTGAGATAAAACGAATACGATACAATTTTAAACTTCTCACCAATCAGATGTATTGGACAAACAGGACAGGTGGCAATTAATGGCTGAAAAAGTGTACAGGTGAGGGGGAGAAGACAGGTGAGAAGGGAAGAGATGAATGGGAAAGGCTGGTGGATTAGTGAGGCGGGAATCAAAGTGGGAGACAGGTAGTGGACAGAAGAGGAGGACAGGGAGAGACAGGTGGGTGGATAGATAGGTGGTTAGGTGGGCGGTAAGGGTGGACAAGTGAGAAAGTGGAAAGATGATGAAGTGGATGACTGATGGAGGAATTATATGACAGGTAAAACAAATCAAAACAAGGTGGGTAAGTGGACAGGTAATACGCAGGTGGGTGAGAGGTGGGAGAGTTAGTTAATGGGTACGTGGGTAGGATATAAGAAGAGTGAAAGGTGGAGGAGTTGAGTAGAGGTGGAATGAGTGGAAAACAAGTGAGTAGGTGGACAGGTGAGAGCAGGTGGATGGACAGACAGGTGGAAAAAGAGTGAGGGGTAGGAAAGTTAACTGAAGGTGAATAGAGGAAGGAGGAAAAGAGAAGAAAATGAAGGATGGAGGAAAGGGAGAGGAGGAGGAGGAGAAGAGGATGCGTGGATGGAGGAAGAAGTGGAGGAGATGCAGAGGAAAGTTAAATGAAGGAAGGAGGAGTGGAATATGGAGATGAAGAGTGGAAGAAGGAAGGAGGAGGAGAGGAGGAGAGGAAAAGAAAGGCAGGATGGAGGAAGGAGAAGTGGAGATGCAGAGGAAAGTTAAATGAATGAAGGAGGAGTGGAATATGCAGATGAAGAGTGGAAGAAGGAAGGAGGAGGAGAGGAGGAGAGGAAAACAAAGCCAGGAAGGAGAGGACACGAGGAAGAGGAAGACAGCAAGGTGGAAGGAGTGGAGGTAAGGCATATGAATTGTGAAAGGAGGAAAAAAAAGGAGTGAAGGAGAGGCAGAAGTAAAGTGGAAGGAGGAACAAGAAATGGAGGAGAATGTGTGAAGACTTTTAATCCAACAATCGATCATTTAGTGTCCATATTCACGAGCCTACTCCAGCGCGCAAGAGATAATTACTGGGGCACAGGTAAAGGTAAAGACAGGTAAGTATATGTAATTAGCATGCACGTGAACTGACAGGTGTGGCAAGACTAAAAGACAGCAGGTAATTAGACAGGTGGGTAATTATGAGCAGACAGGTAAACACAGGTGAACATAGCTAATTAATGTACAGGTGAGGGATAGAGAGGACAGGTGCGAGCAATTAGTAGGCGACAGGTGATTAAAAGTGCTAGTTAGTATGAGGGTACGTTCTCTCTCTCTCTCTCTCTCTCTCCTATTTTTCTCTTATTATTATTATTATTATGCTTTTTCTTCTTCATCTCCTCCTCCTCCTCCTCCTCCTCCTCCTCCTCCTTTTTCTCTTCATATTGGATAAAGTTTCAGATATTTATTGATTTTAAACGAGAAGAGAAAAATCTCTCTCTCTCTCAACGGAAATGGTTTATGTGACAGGTAATTAAAGGTGATTACCCATTTAATCAAGGAGCGAGAGAGAGAGAGAGAGAGAGAGAGAGAGAGAGAGAGAGAGAGAGAGAGAGAGAGAGAGAGAGAGAGAGAGAGAGAGAGAGAGAGAGAGAGAGAGAGAGAGAGAGAGAGAGAGAGAGAGAGAGAGAGAGAGAGAAAATCCTGACAGGGACGCAAACAGATAGATAGAACGAAACACAGACAGACAGATAAAGACAAACAGTGGCGGAAAGAGAGAGAGAGAGAGAGAGAGAGAGAGAGAGAGAGAGAGAGAGAGAGAGAGAGAGAGAGAGAGAGAGAGAGAGAGAGAGAGAGAGAGAGAGAGAGAGAGAGAGAGAGAGAGAGAGAGAGAGAGAGAGAGAGAGAGAGAGAGAGATAGAGAGAGAAGGCGCCTTTGAAAGAAAATTAATTATCACCATTGTTTTCAGGTTTTCCTCTCCTTTTCCTAAATTCCAGGAAGACAAGAGCAGGAGGAGGAGGAGAAGGAGGAGGAGGAGGAGGAGGAGAAGGAGGAGGAGGAGGAGGAATCATTGTTGTTACAAAAATACTTTCCGTCTCATATTTTCTTGACATAAAGCTTGTAGAATAAATATATATTACGCTCTCTCTCTCTCTCTCTCTCTCTCTCTAAGGAGGAGAGGAAGTCCTTATTTCTCTCCTTCCTTCCCTCCTTCCTCCTGCTCTTCAATCTTCTTCTCTTAATCCTCCGCCTCCTCCTCCTCCTCCTCCTCTTCCACCTCCGCCTCATCCTTCTCTTTCTCTTCTTCCTTTCTCCTTCCTGTTAAAACGCCTATCCATCTAGCCGCCGCCGCCGCCGCCGCCGCCTCCTCCTCCTCCTCCTCCTCCGTCTTCTACTTCTTTCTCCTCCTCCTCATCCTCCTCCATTATCTCTTCATTATAACACGAAAAGGAGGCAACCGCATCCCATTTTCTCTCAAATTTTAGGGCATGTTTTCTTTTATGCATATTAAGGAGTGACTTAGATGTATTTTCATTCCTCCCCTTGATTTTTTCCCAGCATCCATCAAATTATTCCTCCTCCTCCTCCTCCTCCTCCTCCTCCTCCTCCTCCTCATCATCATCATCATCATCATCATCATCATCATCATCATCATCATCATCATCATCCTCTTTCAGAATCAAGACATTTTCCTCCTCCTCCTCCTCCTCCTCCTCCTCCTCCTCCTCCTCCTCCTCCTCCTCCTTCTCCTCCTCCTTCTCTTGCCCCATTTAAGTATTTTTATGGAGGACTTTGAAAGACGTCATCTGCGTGTGTGTTTGCGTCTGTCTGTCTGTTTGTCTGTCTGTCTGTCTGTCTGTCTGTCTTTCTTTCCATGTCTCCATTTATCGATCATTTTATCTTGCTGTTTATCTGTCTGTCTATCTGTCTGTCTATCCTATTCCTATCCCTTCCCTATCTGTCTTTCTTCCCATCTCTCCCACTGTCTAATTATACATAAAAACAACTAATGTCTTTATCTGGCTGTTTGTCTGTATGTCTGTATGTTTGTATGTCCGCATCACTCACACAATCTATCTACGCTTTTGTTTTTATCTATCTGTGCATTCGTTTTTATCTATCTGTCCCTCTGTCCGTCTGTATCTGTGCGAATGGATACGTCTAAGAGATCGCCTTTATGTGTGTGTGTGTGTGTGTGTGTGTGTGTGTGTGTGTGTGTGTGTGTGAGAGAGAGAGAGAGAGAGAGAGAGAGAGAGAGAGAGAGAGAGAGAGAGAGAGAGAGAGAGAGAGAGAGAGAGAGAGAGAGAGAGAGAGAGAGAGAGAGAGAGAGAGAGATTTACATAGATTTACAGAGAGAGAGAGAGAGAGAGAGAGAGAGAGAGAGAGAGAGAGAGAGAGAGAGAGAGAGAGAGAGAGAGAGAGAGAGAGAGAGAGAGAGAGAGAGAGAGAGAGAGAGAGAGAGAGAGAGATTTACAAAGAGATAGAGAGAGAGAGAGAGGGGAAAATAACAGCCGAAAGAAAACGTAAATACCTATTTGGCAAACCCTCAAACAGAAAACGGAGACAAACAAAAACAAATATTTTCCATCCGCTCTCTCTCTCTCTCTCTCTCAACACTCAAATTTTAAACAGTTTATCTCTGTCTGTCTGTCTACCAAAGTCTCTCTCTCTCTCTCTCTCTCTCTCTCTCTCTCTCTCTCTCTCTCTCTCTCTCTCTCTCTCTCAGGCGCAACAAAGGTGTACACAAAAACCCATGAATGCATTAACGCACACACACACACACACACACACACACACACACACACACACACACACACACACATTTTCATACACACATATATACATATATACATACATACATATTCAAGCGAGGATAAATCTATTTGAAACAGCGAAGAGGAGGAGGAAAGAGAAGGAGGAGGAGAAGGAAAGAGGAGGAGGAGGAGGAGGAGGAGGAGGAGGAGGAGGAGGAGGAGGAGGAGGAGGAGGAGGAGGAGATAGATCCGGAGTGGCGAGGATAAAGAAGAAAATAAAGAACTGAATGAATGAAAGTAGGAGAGAAAGAAAGGAAGGAAGGAAGGGAGGGAGGGAGGGAGGGAGGAAGGAAGGAAGGAAGGAAGGAAGGAAGGAAGGAAGGAAGGAAGGAAGGAATATAAAGAGGAAAGGAACAAAGGAAGGAACAAAGGAGCAAATAAAGAAAGGAAGGAAGGAAGGAAGGAAGGAATATAAAGAGGAAAGGAACAAAGGAAGGAACAAAGGAGCAAATAAAGAAAGGAAGGAAGAGAGAAAACTTATTCTTCAAAATTAATTAAACCGCAACACCTAAGAGAGAGAGAGAGAGAGAGAGAGAGAGAGAGAGAGAGAGAGAGAGAGAGAGAGAGAGAGAGAGAGAGAGAGAGAGAGAGAGAGAGAGAGAGAGAGAGAGAGAGAGTACACAGGTGTGGCAATGTCCAATCAACGAAAACCTAAAAAAAACACACACACACACACACACACACACACATTGCAACATGACACCTTTTGAATTTCGCGCCAGGAAAAAAGGGGAAAAAAGAGAAAGAAAATAAAGAAAGGAGGAAAAAAAGACGTGCGTGCGACAATAGTTCAAAGTTGGTACAATACTCCTTTTATTTTTTTTCTTATTCTTTTCTTTCTTTCTTTCTTTCTTTCTTTCTCGTATATTAAGAGTTTCACGATTGCAATGTCAGAGTGAAATCGGGTGTGAGAGAGAGAGAGAGAGAGAGAGAGAGAGAGAGAGAGAGAGAGAGAGAGAGAGAGAGAGAGAGAGAGAGAGAGAGAGAGAGAGAGAGAGAGAGAGAGAGAACCACCCAAACAAAAAAATGAAAAACTTGGGTTGAGTACCGAGAGGAGGAGGAGGAGGAGGAGGAGGAGGAGGAGGAGGGGGAGGAGGTAGAATAAGCATGAAAGAAAATGAAATGGCAGGGAAAAGGAGAGAAGGAAGAGGATGAAGGGAAGGAAAGTTTGTGGACCAATCAGAAGGCTTCTTTCAAGTTGTCTAACCTCCTCCAATGATTTCCCAAGAGGAGGAGGAGGAGGAGGAGGAGGAGGAAGAGGAGGAAGAGGAGGAAACAAGGCAGCATAAGGGTAACAGAGGGCTTGTCAGCCGATAATGAGGCTGCCTGCTTCAGTAATTCATCAGCTTGTCGTGTTCTTCAGTGAACCACAGAAAAGATGAAAGAACTTACTGCCCGTATGTACGAAAATGTTCACTTCACTCACGACGTAGCATGAAACATCAACTTATTTTAATTGTAAGCGATGGTCGCTTTCGCATTAACTGCTTCTACAGGAAGGTTGTTGTTCCAGCGGTGAATGGCTATTTCCAATGTCTGAATTGCACCGCCTTAGATATTTGTCGTCCTCTATCAAAACCGCGCGTCTCGTTTCTTTTCCAGCGTTAAGAGGTCGAGTCGTTTTTCATTAAAAATCTCAAGGTTGGGTCTGCAACGATGGTATCATTTTTGTAACGCGTCGCTGCACTCTCGAAAAATTCATCGTTCATGTGTGTGTGTGTGTGTGTGTGTGTGTGTACATCGAGATAGACAGATAGATAGATAGATAGATATAGATATACAGATATATAGATAGACAGAGATATACGCATATATTCGGCCCATAGAGCCAGTAGTTTTTGGCTGCGTTATGACCAGCTTGAGACTCCCAGAGAGGGCCCCGCTAAGCCATGATGAAGAATTTGCTGTTTCAGTTCCTTCAAAATCCGCAGACTTGTTCGTGTCGAGTATATCCAGGTACATTTACACATCTTGTTCGCATACTGCCAACTCCGGAGGAGCAGGGCCCTCGGAAACGGACTCCGTGTTCTGGACCGTGAACACAGACGCGAGGTTACTATTCAGGAATCTGGCCACGTATTTACTGGGCCGGATTAGTGACCTGTCTCATGCGTCAAGTGAACAATATTGACTAATACTTTTTTGTACTGATGTATATGAGAAAAAAACTATTATGGGCTGATCTTGTCACCACGCACTAATCTTTTTTTATGGAGAAGTAAGAAGAAAAAAGAAGCAAAACCCGGTATAACCGAGTCATTAAATAAAATAAAGGAAGGAACAAAATTAAGAGGAAAAACAAGTAAAGTAAGTAAGCAGGAGGAAAGGAAGGGAAGGGAAAACCAGAAAGAATAAATAATAAAAGAAGAGAAAAGAGAAAACATCAGAGAGAGAGAGAGAGAGAGAGAGAGAGAGAGAGAGAGAGAGAGAGAGAGAGAGAGAGAGAGAGAGAGAGAGAGAGAGAGAGAGAGAGAGAGAGAGAGAGAGAGAGAGAGAGAGAGAGAGAGAGAGAGAGAGAGAGAGAGAGAGAGAGAGAGAGAGAGAGAGAGAGAGAGAGAGAGAGAGAGAATTTTATTTCAAATATTAAAATTTCGTTATCAAATGAACTCTCTCTCTCTCTCTCTCTCTCTCTCTCTCTCTCTCTCTCTCTCTCTCTCTCTCTCTCTCTGACTCATCTCATCATCTCTGTTTATTCCTTTACCTTTGTCGTTCTCTCAGCTCCCTCCAATACTCCTCCTCCTCCTCCTCCTCCTCCTCCTCCTCCTCCTCCTCCTCCTCCTCCTCCTCCTCCTCCTCTTCCTCTGATAGCTTATCGGCCAGCAATATTCTAAGCCACTAAAGGTTCCATCATTGAGGAAGAGCAGCGAGGGAGGAGAGGAGAGAAGAGGAGGTGGAGGAGGAGAAGGTGGAGGAGGAATAGGTGGAGTAAGAGGAGGAGGAGGTTGAAGGGGAGAAGGAAGTGGACGAGGAGGAGGAGGAGGAGGAGGAGGAGGAGGAGGATGAGGAGGAGGAGGAGAATGAGGAGGAGGAGGCAGTGTAGCGATGGATGAGGTAGGACAAGCTCTGAATGGGATCGACAGGAGGAGGAGGAGGAGGAATAGGAGGAGGAGGAGGAGGAGGAGGAGGAGGAGGAGGAGGAGGAGGAGGAGGAGGAGGAGGAGGAATAGGAGGAGGAGGGGGAATAGGAGGAGGGGGAATAGGAGGAGGAGGAGGAGGAGGAATAGGAGGAGGAGGTATCGTATTAGTATTCTCTCAAATTTTAGGTTGCCTTTAATGTATTTTCCTCCTCCTCCTCCTCCTCCTCTTCCTCCTCCTACTCCATGTCCTTCATCGAATTACTGGAGAGAGTGCAGCGACGCGCCCCGAAAATGCTAAATAATCGTTGAAGCCAAACCGTACGAGGGGCGGCTCCAGCTGTCAACGCCGGCAAGGACTACAGTGCAGGGACCCGATACACGTTTTCCAATGCCTAAGCAATGCGACGGAGATAAGCACTGGGGCCACGCGCAGTGATTAGCGGCTTTTTTGTGTGTGTGTTTGTTTGTTTGTTTGTTTTTTGCCCTTGAGCTGCTACTTTTGCTGTAAATAAAATAAATAAATAAAATAAAATAAAACGTCTATCCCTCCAAGTGTTTTCCAGCTGCAAATTATCCCGAGAAATAGAAAATGGTCAAACAACAACCAAAACAAAACAAACACAAACAAAATGTCAACAAACGGTCAAATAGTCAAATAATAGTCAAGGTGCAGTTTTTTTATTTATTTTTATTCTCAAACTGACTCATCCGATACTGCAACAACCTTCCCGCAAATTCGTTAGTGCAGAAACAATCAACTCCTTTAGCAAACCCATTCACTGTTACTTTTTGTTATGTAGGGAGTGAATAGAATGTTATTGTCCGTACGATAGAGCAAGTGACAGACTGATCCGCCACTGAAACAACCTTCCTGTAATGTATAGTTAGTGCGGAAAGACCAACTTACTTAGCAATCCGACTCACCGTTACTTTGTTATGAACTGAGTGACTAGTATGTTATTGTCCGCACGTAGAGCAAGTGACAGAGTGATCCGCCACTGAAACAACCTTCCTGTAAAGTACAGTTAATAGGGAAACGATCAACTTTAAGCCACCCATTCACCGTTACTTTGTTATGTATGGAGTGAATAGAATGTAACTGTCCGTACGTAGAGCAAGTGCCTTACACTAGTCCGACCCTGAAACAACCTTCCTGCAGATGAAAATTAGTGCGGAACGATCAACCTCTTTAATGGACCCGTTCACCGTTATATCGTTAAGTGACGAGTGAATTGAACGTTAGTATGCGTGCGTAGACCAAATACCTTTCTGTTCATGTTCCGCAGATCACCGAATAACATGTGAAACAGAATATATCGTCACTAAAGCGGGCATGTTCTCTTATTTCCTGTCCTTTACTATGGAAGAGGAAGGGAAGGAGGAACTGGGAAGGAGGGAAGGAAGGAAGGAGAGTAGGAAGAAGGTTAGAATGAAGAAGTTGGAAGGAGGAGGAAGGGAGGATTAGGAAGAAGAGGTAAATGGGGGAGAGAGGAGAATAGACGGCAGAGAGTGAGAGTAAAAGTGTAGGAGAGGGGGAAGGAAGGAGGGAAGGAAGGAAGGGAGGGGAAGGAGGAAAAGGAGGCATAAGAGGAGGAGGAGGAGGGAGGGCGGAGGAAGTGGAGCAAAAGCAGGTTATGTTTTGGCAGCTGCTGAAAATTAGGATATTGCAGGAGGAGGAGGAGGAGGAGGAGGAGGAGGAAGAAGAGGAGGAAGAGAAAGTGGGAGGGAAAATGAGCGGGTAAGGGAAACAGGATTATATATATTGCTCTCTCTCTCTCTCTCACATTGCTTACCCACCAGGTGTTTCAAATGCTCTCACTTACCTGTGGAGAAAAAGAACACGTGTTAGTAATAATAATAATAATAATAATAATAATAATAATAATAATAATAGTTGTAGTAGTAGTAGTAGTAGGTTACTTAATTAGTATGTCGGTATTAATTACTTTAGTATATCATTAAGCATATTAGTTGAGAGAGAGAGAGAGAGAGAGAGAGAGAGAGAGAGAGAGAGAGAGAGAGAGAGAGAGAGAGAGAGAGAGAGAGAGAGAGAGAAAGGGCCAACCAGAAACAACAATAGCAGAGAGGCTATGAACACACAAACAAACAAACGTACGCAAACAGACCTTATGATAACACACACACACACACACACACACACACACACACACACACACACACACACACACACATCGGTTCTCCCCTTTCCACACACACCCACACTCACCCCCCCCACACACACATACACACAAACACCAATACCAAAGAGAAGAGGCGTACACTGAATGCTTTGAGGAACACCAAACACTGGATGATCCCTTCCATTGTGTCCCCGGCGAGATTGAACGAGCCACACAGATTCTTCACCCGGCCATTCAGCTCCCCATCACTCCCCTCCCCGTCAAACTGCGTGGGGAGGGAGTGGGGGGAGGCGTGTGAGGGGGGTGACATCCGCGAGAGCTTGGGGCGGATGGAGATGTGATTCCCTGAAGGTCTTGATCGGATTCTACTCGGCCGCTGGATTTCCTCCCCCACCGCGACCCCCACACCTGTCCCGCTCATGTTCAGGTGCAGGGGTAGTGTCCCGCGGCCGACCCCCACCAGTACCTGCGCCGCCGTCTGTATCCTCGCGTTGCTGTACCGGGCGGTGTCTGTGCTGGTGGTGCTGGTGCTGGTGGTCTGGTTGAAGGTGTGGTTGAGCGTCCCGTTTTGCTGGAAGAACGTGGTGATGAAGTTGGTATGTTGGTTGAGTTGGTCCTGCTGTGCTTGCGTTTTCTCTTCGTGTTTCCCGTTTTCCTCGCGTGAGTTTGTTGTTGTTGGTGTTGTTGTGGTTCCTGTTGTTGTTGTTGTGCTGTTTAGTCTGTTCACGCAAGCTTCGTTATCCGGACATGCATTCTGTTTATCCGGATGTACTAGTCTCGTTTGCGCCTTATCCGAACAGACCACCCCGTTACCCGGACACACCTTCGCGTTATCCGGTTCCGTTATCCGCGAATTGGCACTCGTCTTACGCGAACACGGATCACTCACACGCGAACATGTATCCGGCTTACGCGACTCCGACTCCGAGATACGCGAATTGGTCTCCGACATACGCGAATTTAACCCCGAGTTACGCGAATCACCGTCTTGCGCTTCAAACTTCCTCGCTCTCTCGTCACCCCCACCCCCTCCCCCCCGCCCATGTCCCAGCGCCCCCCCAGCTAAGGAGGAGAGGGAGGAGCAGAGGGAGGAGTGGTCGAGGGAGCGCTCCACCCCTCCATGCCCCCCACACCACGCTGGAGGGACTTGCGGAGGGGGATGAGGGAGGTAGGGGGGGTTGGAAGGGGTCGCCTCCCCCCTCATACCCGTCCCTCTGGCCCTGACGGGAGAGGAGGAGGAAGAGGTGGAGGTGGAGGAGGAGGACGAGGAGGTGGAGTTTGAGGAGGAGGAGAGGAAGAATGCGCTTGTTGGAGGGAGATGTGGGTGGGAGGAGGAGGAATTGAGGGAGATGAGTGTCTTCTTCGAGGGGCGGGGAGGAGGGGGGGCCTGGAGGAGGGGGGAGGGGGGTGCCTGGCTCCACACCTCCATACACACGCACACACGTACACGGGTTTACATGGTGTGTGCGTATGGCCGCCACCCGCTGTGTACGTGTGTGTCTACTTTGGCAATATATTTTTCCTTAATATTTTTTTCTTGTATTTTTCCGAACCTTCTTGTTATGTATTTTGACACATTGAAACTTTCTATATTTTTTTATTACCTAATTTGGCACCAATATATTACCTTTTGGGGATATTTTAATTTTCTCTAATACATTTCCTCCATTTCTAAATCACTATTTTATGTATTTTGGCACATTTTTTTCTAATCGATAACTTTCCAATTTACTTCAATTTACCTTTTCCTTGTGTCGCTTATCCAGGTGTTTTTATTTTTCAAGCATGCAACACAACAAAACACAAATACTACTCTGTTTTTCAATTAATATATCTTCATCAATGACATTTTTTCAACTCTTCACTTCCTTCTCAACTGATGTGCTTCTTCAAAACTTTCACCTATCTCGGCATAATATTTTTTTCTTTATTTTTAATTTCCTCAAACTGCCGAGCACTTTCACAACTTTCCTCTTCCCACAAACTCGTCGTTCATTGATTTTCCAACGAACGTGCACTCATTCAATTTTCAGGAAGAGCTACAAAAAGACAAACATTCTTTTCTTTCCTTATTATGAAAACAATTTACAGCACATTCCGATTCATAATTATTCCGTATTTATAATTCAACGAAATACAAAATTAACTAGGCATTTTTTCCTCGCTCTGCTTTACAACGAGGTTTTTCTTTATATACTTTTGATTGAGTCGATGGCAATTTTGTTTCTAGAATTTCCGTAAATTTTCCACACGCGCCTAAAATAAGTGAAAAAGGGTTAGATTAATACGTAGACTTTTTCATCGCTGTCATTAACTTTCACGGCAAACTTGTATATTTCTTTCGTAGCCTTTAAGTTAACAGCCACCATCACAAACACCACACCCACCACCACCACCACTATATATAACCACCACAACCAGTAAAAAGTTCAATAGCAATAATACGAAGGAAAAAATAGTAGTAGTAGTAGTAGAAATAGTAATGGTAGTATTAGTAGTAGTAGTAGTAATATAGTAGTAGTAGTAGTAGTAGTAGTAGTAGTAGTAGTAGTAGTAGTAGTAGTAGTAGTAGTAGTAGTAGTAGTAGTAGTAGTAGTAGTAGTAGCAATGAGAATAAATCGATTAACAGCTATAATAGATTGAATAGACGAGTGGGCTGTGACCATATAAACACCTTGATAATAATAATGATAAAAAAACAATAATGATAATAATAACAATTAGCTGAACGTCAGGTGAATGAAGTCAATTACTAAGCGAATCAAACCCAATTAAAGCGACGCTAATTACCTCCACACCATAAAAATTAGTTGTTACCAGAGTGGGGGGGGAGGGGTAAGGAGGGGGGGAGGGGGCACGTGAGGGGGATATGGAGGTGTGTGTGTGTGTGTGTGTGTGTGTGTGTGTGTGTGTGTGTGTGTGTGTGTGTGTAAGCGCGCCCGTTTGTTTGTTTGTGTGTCAGGCTATTTGTCTACCTCGATGTAAGCCAGCCTCTCTCTCTCTCTCTCAATAGATGCCATATGTTGCTTGCAATCATAATATTCAATGAGAGAGAGAGAGAGAGAGAGAGAGAGAGAGAGAGAGAGAGAGAGAGAGAGAGAGAGAGAGAGAGAGAGAGAGAGAGAGAGAGAGAGAGAGAGAGAGAGAGAGAGAGAGAGAGAGAGAGAGAGAGAGAGAGAGAGAGAGAGAGAGAGAGAGAGAGAGAGAGAGAGAGAGAGAGAGAGAGAGGTACGTATAAGCGAATTTGATACAAGTTTTGCAAACCAATTTGTTGCCTAAGTTTACTAAATATGAAGCAAGAGGAGGAGGAGGAGGAGGAGGAGGAGGAGGACTAGGGAAGAGGAAGAGGAGGCCACAGAATCAATTATAATGAATATGAATGTTAAATTTCCTAACATTCCTCCTCCTCCTCCTCCTCTTCCTCCTCCTCCTCCTCCTTTTCCATTTTCATCCCTAATCCTCTTCAACAGATTGCCACGTCGGAAGGAAGAATGTGTGTGTGTGTGTGTGTGTGTGTGTGTGTGTGTGTGTGTGTGTGTGTGTGTGTGTGTGTTGCATCGCTAACTTCCAATCTTCGCTATCGCTTCCCTCATCAGTTTCTCTCTCTCTTGTTGTTGTTGTTGTTTTCCCATCTTTCCTTTCTTCCTTCCTTAATCTCCTCCTCTTCCTCCTCCATTTCCTCCTATTCCTCCTCCTCCTCCTCCTCATTCTTCTCATCTTACTGCGCTCTCTATCTTCCTCTTCCTACTCTATCTCTTTCTTCTCCCATTGGAAAGCAAGAGGAGGAGGAGGAGGAGGAGGAGGAGGAGGAGGAGGAGGAGGAAGAGGAGTTGATAGTGGTGATGGTGGTGCAGGGACAGAAAGCAAATGGAAAAAAGTTAGAGGAGGAGGAGGAGGGGGAGGAGGAGGAGGAGGAGGAGGAGAAGGAGGAGGAGGAGGAGGAGGAGGAGGAGGAAGAGCAAGAAAGCTTTCACGTGATTGGAGGGAAAAACAGCAAAACTTGTGCTGATTGGCTGACGGAAACAAACACACACACACACACACACACACACACACACACACACACACACACACACAAATAATAGTATCAATATGAAACTACAAATTCGCTCTTTAAAGATTAATGAGAGAGAGAGAGAGAGAGAGAGAGAGAGAGAGAGAGAGAGAGAGAGAGAGAGAGAGAGAGAGAGAGAGAGAGAGAGAGAGAGAGAGAGAGAGAGAGTGAGAGAGAAAATCAATCACCCATATAATAACTTCGGCCCAAACCCTCCCGGCCAAACGTACACACACACACACACACACACACACACACACACACACACACACACACACACACACATCCTGATCCATCTTATGCAATAACAAAAAATATAAAGATCAGCCTACGAGAGAGAGAGAGAGAGAGAGAGAGAGAGAGAGAGAGAGAGAGAGAGAGAGAGAGAGAGAGAGAGAGAGAGAGAGAGAGAGAGAGAGAGAGAGAGAGAGAGAGAGAGAGAGGGAGGAAGGAAGGAAGGAAGGGAAAGGAGAAGGGAAAGAAAGGAAAGAGGGAAAGAGGAAAGGAGGGAAGGAGGGAAGGGAAAAAAATGGAGGTAGAAATGGGAAGTGTTTATAGAGGGTCTCTCTCTCTCTCTCTCTCTCTCTCTCTCTCTCTCTCTCTCTTCACCCACAAACTAATCAAGATGGCTTCTCCGAGACGGGAGGGAGGGAGAGGGGAGGGAGGAGGGGAGGAAAGGAAGGAGAGAAGGGAGGGAAGGAGGAAGGGAGGGAGGGAGGGAAGAGGAGAAGAGGAGGAAACTAAAAAACTGCATGGGAGGGAGATGGAATACGAAGAGGAGGAGGAGGAGGAGGACCAGGAGGAGGAGGTGGAGGAGGAGGAGGAGGAGGAGAAACAGAATGACGGGAAGAGTGAGAAGGAGGAAAAAGGGGAAAAAAGAGGAGAGGAGGGAGAAAGAGGAGGAGAAGGAGAAAGAATAAGAGGAAAAGAAAAATGAGAAAAGAAAGCAATGATAAAAATAAAAATAACGAAGAAGAAATATGGAGAAAATGACGAGAAAGAATATAGACGAAATAGCGAAAGAAGATAATAATGGAAAAAATCAAAGAGAGGAAAAATAAATAAATAAAAAGGAGAAAGAATAACACACAAAGAGATATTAGTGGGAAGAAATAGAAAGAAGAAAGAGAATGAAAGAAAAAAGTTTAAAAAAAAGTGAAGGGAGAAAAGGAAATTAAAAGTAGATGATAGAAAAAAATAAGGAAAAGGTGAGAAAATTCAGATAGATAGATATATAGAAAAATAAAGACATAGGCAGATAGATAGATAGATAGATAAATAGATAGATAAATAGATAGATGGGTAGACATAGATTAATAGATAGATACGATATAGAAAAAAGACTTTGGTAGATAGATATAAAAAGTAGATAAATGGATATAAATAAGAATAAATAGATAAATATACATGAAAAATTGTTTCCTATCTCAATTCCACTCCTCCCTGGATAGCCATGTGGAGGTATCTCTCTCTCTCTCTCTCTCTCCTATCATTTCTCCACTTTTCCCCTGCATTTTTCCCTCTTCCTCCTCCTCCTCCTCCTCCTCCTCCCACAGTCATACTCTGCCTACCTCCTTCCTTTTTTCTCCTCCTCCTCCTCCTCCTCTTCCTGCATCTCTCCCTAACTCCATTCTTCCCCCCTCCTCTTCCTCCTCCTCGAAATCTCTCGTGGGTCTGAATTTTTCATCACTTGTGGCAGATCGAGAGAGAGAGAGAGAGAGAGAGAGAGAGAGAGAGAGAGAGAGAGAGAGAGAGAGAGAGAGAGAGAGAGAGAGAGAGAGAGAGAGAGAGAGAGAGAGAGAGAGAGAGAGAGAGAGAGAGAGAGAGGAAAAATAAGTGGAAATGGTGGAGAGGATACACATAAGAGGAATAAATGAAGATAAAAGAATGAAGATAGGAAGGAGAGAAAGGAAGGAAGATAGGAGAGAGAGAAGGAAGGAGAAGAGGGAGGGAGAGAAGGAAAAATCTAGAAGTAAACCTGAGGAAAATAAAAATGTGAATAATATATGAGAGAGAGAGAGAGAGAGAGAGAGAGAGAGAGAGAGAGAGAGAGAGAGAGAGAGAGAGAGAGAGAGAGAGAGAGAGAGAGAGAGAGAGAGAGAGAGAGAGAGAGAGATTAAGCGCACATATATAAAAAAAAGATAAAAAATACAAAATAGCCCAAATAGAGAAGTGCCTCATAGACGTGCAAAAGGAAAACGCGATGATACCCGAAATAAACCTCAAAGAAAACGAGAAGCCAATTATAATCAGCTTCCTATTCAGAGTGTGTGTGTGTGTGTGTGTGTGTGT
Source organism: Eriocheir sinensis (assembly GCF_024679095.1). Classification (NCBI taxonomy): domain Eukaryota; kingdom Metazoa; phylum Arthropoda; class Malacostraca; order Decapoda; family Varunidae; genus Eriocheir; species Eriocheir sinensis. The sequence continues at coordinate 6,596,702 of NC_066557.1, forward strand.
CGTTATGAGGAAATGCAACACTCGTAAACACACACACACACACACACACACACACACACACACACACACACACACACACACACACATGCACACACAAGTTTGCAGATTCTCTGGTGTGGAAGACGACAAGATGGAATGGAAAGAGAAGCAGAAGGAGGAGGAGGAGGAGGAGGAGGAGGAGGAGGAGGAGGAAGGAGGAGGAGGAGGAGGGCCTAAGTGACAAGGAGGAAGGAGGAGGGAAAAAGGAGGTGACGCATAACAGGCAGGAGGGGAGTGAAGAAGAGGAAGAAGAGGAGGAAGAGGAGGAGGATGGTGTGGAGGAGGAAGAGAAGGAAGAGTGGAAACATGAAGAGCAGGCGACAGAAAGCCAGTTTCCTTGCCTCGAGGCTGTCCGTTTAGAGACATTCAGTTCGTTAGGCGCGTGAAGGGCATTCGATTCAGAACAAACCACTTGCTGAACGTAGGCACGGAACGCTCATTGCACTCCTGACGTCAAAATATAATGGTCAGTACTTTCAATAAATCCTAACAATGTCTGTACTTTCTTTCGGCCACCTCTTTTGATTCTTTGTTGGGAGCAGCGAGTAGCGGGCTTTTTTTTATTATTGTTTCCTTTTTTTGTGCCCTTGAGCTGTCTCCTTTGTTGACAAAAAAAAACTCCATCGCACCGGCTGAGCTATATGACGGTTATTAGTGTGTATATGGTTAGTTTGGGGCCCATAAACCTTGAAGTGATCTGTTACTGGATTTATTCAGGGATTTGTAGGCGGATTAAAGCCCCCACAGTCGTCTCTTTTCCAACGTATATAGTAAGGTTGAGTTGCTGGAGTCTTTTCACAGCGCAGTGCCCTCAACGCTGCTAGCATCTTCGTAGAGCGTCGCTGCCCCCTCTCGCCAGCAACTTGATGACGTGCCAGTAATCACAGCGTATTCCAGGTGAGGTCTTATTTAAAAGTTATAGAAAGAAATAATTTATCTCGGCGTCTCACATTCGAAGTTCCTCGCTATGAACTCAAGAATAGTATCAAATCTTTAGCAGGCGGGCAGTGTTTGTGTTTCAGGACACTACTGATGGTGACCCCAATATCCGATTCCTCCAGACCAGAGCAACCTGCAGAAGCTTCCCACGTAGGCTGTGTGTGTCTTTACTAATTCAGGGCCAAATGTGGTCGGCTGCACTTGTCAAGGCTGAAGAACATTTGCCACATTTTCACCCGCTGAATAATACGGTCAGGGAATGTTGGATGTTTTTGAAATCACCGCCGCGAGGGACGTTCCATCCGCTTTGGTGTCATAAAAAAAAATTACGATATAGAGGATTGTAGTTCTGTTACTAAACGTTAATGTATATGATAAACCGAATGTACTACTCCATCGCTGAGAGGAATGATGATGATGATGATAATGATGATGACGATGAGGAGGAGGAGCAAGTGGAGGACAAAACAAACAAAACAACAAACAAAACAAACAAAACAAAAAGAAAACAAAAAAATGTGAGAAAAATTAATATATCCCATACTTATTCGTTCATTCTCTCTCTCTCTCTTCAAAGCAGGAAATTGCAATGTTTTCAGCGATACACAAACAGACATTGAGCTAATTTACATGAGAGAGAGAGAGAGAGAGAGAGAGAGAGAGAGAGAGAGAGAGAGAGAGAGAGAGAGAGAGAGAGAGAGAGAGAGAGAGAGAGAGAGAGAGAGAGAGAGAGAGAGAGAGAGAGAGAGAGAAGGGGGTCAGGCTGGGCCGTTTCCAAGATAAATGGAAAAAGTTGTTTCACTAAGAAGAAAGATTTTTACCTCTTATTGTTGTGTTATCCTCCTCCTCCTCCTCCTCCTCCTCCTCCTCCTCCTCCTCCTCCTCCTCATCTTTCCATTTATACGAATTTTCTTAGTCTTCTTCGCCTCGAGTTTCACCTGCCTTGACTTATAAATTTACGCCCCCCCACCTCTCTCTCTCTCTCTCTCTCTCTCTCTCTCTTCTGGAATGAACAATGGCGTATAATAAGCATTTTCTTCCTTCCTTCCTTCCTTCCTTCCTTCCTCCTCCTTCCTCCTCCTCCTAATCCCAGAAGATAAACAAACCGTAGTAATTCGCGTTTGTTGTTTGTTTCTTTGTTTGTTTGTTTGTATTGATTTGCTGCAGCGGATGAAGAAGAGAAACAGGAAGAGGAGGAGGAGGAGGAGGAGGAGGAGGAGGAGGAGGAGGAGGAGGAGGAGGAGGAGGAGGAGAAGGCAATGCGGAAAGGGTTGCATATTAATGAGAACGTGGAATGGATGAACAGAATGAAGAGGAGGAGGAGGAGGAGGAGGAGGAGGAGGAGGAGGAGGAGGAGGAGGAGGAGGAGGAGGAGGTGATGGTGATGACATGGGATTTCATACAGAATTCCTGATATGAGAGAGAGAGAGAGAGAGAGAGAGAGAGAGAGAGAGAGAGAGAGAGAGAGAGAGAGAGAGAGAGAGAGAGAGAGAGAGAGAGAGAGAGAGAGAGAGAGAGAGAGAGAGAGAGAGAGAGAGAGAGAGAGAGAGAGAGAGAGAGAGAGAGAGAGAGAGAGAGAGACAGGATGAAAGAAAATATTGAAGAAAAAAACAACAAAGAAATAAATGGATGAGAGAGAGAGAGAGAGAGAGAGAGAGAGAGAGAGAGAGAGAGAGAGAGAGAGAGAGAGAGAGAGAGAGAGAGAGAGAGAGAGAGAGAGAGAGAGAGAGAGAGAGAGAGAGAGAGAGAGAAATGGGAAATATATCACAAGTCAAACGGTCAGACAGAGAGACAGACAGTGAGAGAGAGAGAGAGAGAGAGAGAGAGAGAGAGAGAGAGAGAGAGAGAGAGAGAGAGAGAGAGAGAGAGAGAGAGAGAGAGAGAGAGAGAGAGAGAGAGAGAGAGAGAGAGAGAGAGAGAGAGAGAGAGAGAGAGAGAGAGAGAGAACATCACAGAACTTTATCACCAAGTCTCATCTCCATGTTATTGAGAATCCTCCTCCTCCTCCTCCGCCTATGCCGCTTCCTTCTTCTCTTATTCCTCCTCGTCCTTCAATTTCTCGATCAGTTTCCCCTCCTCCTCCTCCTCCTCCTCCTCCTCCTCCTCCTCCTCCTCCGGTATGCGGGTGAAGTGTTTTCACCTCAGGGAACTAGACGTCCCTGCCCTGCATAGTCTCAGGTCACCCTTGGACAAGGTGTAATACCTGATGTGTCTCCCGTGCCAAGGTCACGGTGAAGCCTCTGGGCAGCAGCAGTGGTGGATTGGACTGCAGGCAGAGGATCTCTTTATGAGACAATGGCTGGAGTTCCAGGATCCTAGTCAGCTGGACCGTGCCTAATTATTTAGGCCTGCGTTGCGAGTGTGGCGACCTCTACACTAAAAAGCCTCCCTGGGAACCAGTTGTCGGTGTGAGCTCCCCGTCCCTCCCCTCTAACGACGGTACTCCCATCCCTATTCTGCATAACAGCTGGTTCTTGTTTTTTTTCTCCTGAAAGAGATGTCTTATGAGGTTGTACCTCCTGGCTTTAGGTGGAGTTTCTAAGGGTTTTTCTTATACGCAAGGAATATTTCAGCCTTTTGGTCTCTCAGGAAGGACGTCTGATACTCTCTAGAGTTGGTGGAGAACACCTGGTGACCTGGCCAGGCCTCGAAAGGGTCGGGGAGTTCTGTTAGACGATTCGGAAAGTGGGAACGAATTGCTGGTTCCTCTCCTCCCTTGCCATCTCTGCTCTGGGTGACTACGCCGGCCCCGTTTTATGGGACAAAACTTCGAGGACAATAGCTGAAAAGCGCCGGTTTGTGAAAGTCTCTGTCGTGACCGAGGCTCAGGACAAGCGATCGGTCTTTGAGGCGTTTTCAAGACCCTGTGGGAGCGAACTCCCAGTGTTGGAGGCATCTAACACAGCAGTATCTAATTTCCATGCACATTCTTTATCCAATTCAATATATGGTCACACTTTAAGTAATTTCGAGAGCGCTTTATATTATATTTCCCCAAATTGTGAGCCTGCATCAGTTTCTTACAATGCCTTCGACGCTCCGTAAGTGTGACGTCTGTCCCGGACGATTTGCTGCTCAGTACTTCCAGCTGAGTAGAACTTGTCGCCTCTGTGTTCAAAGATTAAGACTTACAAGTCTTAATCTTTGAATGGCCAACAACTTTCTGCAGTAAGTAAAGAAAAAGATCTTGGAATCACTATATCAAGCAATTTAAAGCCCGGTCAGCATTGTTCAGAAATAGTTAAAACCGCAAACAAATTGGTCGGCTTCATCAGACGAGTCTTTAATAATAAATCAGAAAAAGTAATATTAAAACTGTAAAATTCGCTGGTTCGACCCCATCTAGAGTACTGTGTGCAGTTTTGGTCTCTCTACTACAGAAAAGAGGTAGAAAAGTTAGAACGGGTTCAACGGAGAATAACAAAAATGATTCCTAGGATGAGAAATTTATCCTCCGCCTCCGCCTCCTCCTCCTCCTTGAACCACAACTATTACTACTACTACTCTCCTCCTCTTCCTTCTCCTCGTAGCCTACTCTACTCCTCCTCTTCTTCCTCCTCTTACGACCACACATGAGGTGAGAAGTTATACAGAAATGTGGAGGAGGAGGTGGAGGTGGAGGTGGAAGAGGAGGAGGAGGAGGAAGATGACAGCATCTAAACAAGTGCGCAAACACACACACACACACACACACACACACACACACACACACACACACACACACACACACACACACACACACACACACAGACAGAAGAACACACACACACACACACACACACACACACACACACACACACACACACACACACACACACAACGAACACACACACGAGTAAAGAGAAAAAGAAGTGAGGAAAGAAGGAACAAAGGAGAGGAATGGGGGAGGAGGAGGAGGAGGAGGAGGAGGGAAAATCAGACGAAGCAAGAGAAGAAAGGAATGGCAGAAGTATTGGAGCAAGTAATGGAGAGAAAACGAAGAAGATTGTGGAAAAACTAAGAAAAACAAAATAGAACAAAGGAGGAGGAAAAAACAGTAGATAAGGAGGAAAACGAAGAAAATGTGTATGAAAGAGGAAAATGAGAAGAGGAAAAGAAAGAAAATGTGTAGGAGAGGAAAATGAGTAGAGAAAATGATAGAAAATATGCATAAAAGAGGAAAATGGAGAGGAAAAGATATAAAATGTGTATAAAAAGGAAAAGGAGAAGAGGAAAAGTAAGAAAATGTTTAAAAAAGGAAATAAGAGGAGAGGAAAAAGAAGAAAATATGTAAAGTAAAAGAAA
>NC_066557.1:6606963-6614463 GCF_024679095.1 Eriocheir sinensis
TCGTATTGGTATTGGAACCCACTTGTAGGATGAACGATAACTCTCTCTCTCTCTCTCTCTCTCTCTGCCAATACATTATGCCGGCCTGACCGATGCTTTGTGGGCCGGTCAGCCAATTCCCGTGTGTATATCTGCGTTTGTGTGGCTAATGAACGAAACACTTTGAAACACACACACACACACACACACACACACACACACACACACACACACTGAAATACACACACCTCTCTGATCGACATTTTATGGGAAACTGCAAATTCCTCAAAATAAACAAAGCCAAATGACGCTATGGGCAAAAATAAAACAAGTAAATAAAGAAAAATAAACAAAAGAAAAGAAGAAAAATATGTACTGCTAAAAAATAAGAAAATACAAAAGTAAATAAATACACAAAATTTAAAGAAGAAAAAATACGTACTTAAATAGCCTAAATAGGTATATAAAAAGTAAACGAAAAGGAAAGAAGAAAAAACTACGTAATTCTCCTCACTGAAATCGTAAGCGAGCGACACCTTGAAACACATCGGCCAATCGACACCTGAAACTTTCCGGAACTTCCCGAGTGTCAAACAAACAATTAATTACGAGTCTCCCGCAGCGACGCCATCTGTTAGCGACTCCTAAAACCATCGGCAGCCTACAAACATTAATTTCAACCTCCACTAAATTCCACACCCTTCAAGTCACTTTCTATTGGCCTATTTGCGTCATACTATTACTGAAGATGAAATTAATATATGTTGGTGAACTGGTCGGAGAGATAGTCTTATGAGCATGCTATTTCTAAAGACGAAATTAATATGTTGGTGATTAGGTCAGTGATAGTCTTATGGGTTATTATTAAAAGTATCGGGTTCACATCAGGACTATTTCCCAGGCCACAGAGAAGACTAATCCTGTTTTAATGAGTGTTTTTCCCCGTCCAAGGTGTAGAAATTGTGTAAAACTATCACTAGGATCACAAAACACACCATGAAAATCCCAGCAACTTCTACGAGAGGCTTTTTAAACGGGCGAGCTGATGTGCAGACACGTTCATAAATAAGGGCTTAAAACCTACCACCATCATCATCATCATCATCATCATCTTTCTTACTTCACTCATTCATCCAATAAACCGATCCCCTTCATCATCATCATCATCATCATCATCATCATCATCATCATCTTTCGTTACTTCACTCATTCATCCAATAAACCGATCCCCTTCATCATCATCATCATCATCATCATCATCATCATCATCATCATCATCATCATCATCATCATCTTTCGTTACTTCACTTATTCATCCAATAAACCGATCCCCTTCATCATCATCATCATCATCATCATCATCATCATCATCATCTTTCTTACTTCACTCATTCATTCAATCTCTTCTCTCCCTCCTGTCTTCAATAATCCAGCAAGGGAGGGCTTTTAATATGCGTTTGTGCTAATGATACTGAAAATATAATATGTTAAGCCTACCGGTACTAAAAATTAATATTGTTGGAACTGATTTAAAGGGTCTATAAAGGGAGAGTTTGTAAAATGTCCCTAAGCCTTTAATGTTACTAAGAGAGAGAATTAAAATCGTTGGTTAACATGTTTGATAGACTTATATAGCGTGAAATTATGTCAAGGGAATGGTTTACAAAGGGAGAGTTTGTAATATGAGCGTTAGTCTTATTAATAACATATAACAAATAACAATAACATGTTGGTTAATTAATATGTTTGGGTAATAGATATTGATGAACGGATCTCATTGGAAGGTCTGGGAAGGTCGAGCGTATAATATGGGCTTTAGTTTATATGTTACGAGGAGAGGAAATTGATATGTTCGGTGTAGCCAGACATTAACCCGTAAAAGAGGTCCATAAAAAGCTTGTAGGGCACGGCGTCAGGCTTTCCTCTCCTCGTAATATATAAACTAACGCCAATATTATACGCTCGACTTTCCTAGACCTGCCAATGAGATCTGTTCAACAATATCTATTAGCCCATCATATTAATTAACCAACATATTTTTTTTAGTCACATTATACGACTAACGCTCATATTACAAACTCTCCCTTTGTAAACCATTCCCATGACATAATTTCAATCTATATATGTCTACCAAACATATTAACCAACATATTAATTATCTCTCTTAGTAACATTAAGGCTTAGGGACATTTTACAAACTCTCCCTTCCTGGACCTGGTGTAACGGAACGGTTGGCAATATTAATGTGAGCTGGCTGGCATAACTATTGTTCATTTGCCTAACAACGAACATTTCCCAAACACACCCACCAACCCACCTACACGCACACACACACACACACACACACACATGATGCATTCACCTGTCAAAACTCCAGGTGAAAACGATGGAAAATAACAGTAATGGTAACAACATTTCATCTTCTGTCCCACTCATAACGCAGTGAACGAGGAATAAAGAAACAAAGACAAGCCCATTAGCTGACCGTTCATTCATTAAGTCATTAACAGGGAAACATTAACAGGGAAAAAGTATATGTGTTGGTATTCTAAATGCGTGACCGAAACATTATGAAAATACACTCCTCCTCTTCCTCCTCTTCTTCCTCTTCCTCCTCTTCCTCGTTATCATCATCATCATCTTTCCTTACTTCCCTCGTTCAGACTATCTCTTTTATCTCTCGATTTTAACACCTTCCTTCTCTTTCTTTCTGTTTTTCATTCTCTCCCTCTCTTCTTTTTCTCCTTTTCCCCTTTCTCCTGTTATTACGTCATCCTTCACATTTTCTTCCTCTTTCTTCTTCTTTTCCTACGTTTTTTCTAATTCTAATATCATACTTTCCCTCTTTCTTCTCTTTCTTTCCGTTCTTCATTCTCTCTCCCTCTCTTCTTTTTCTCCTTTTCCCCTTTCTCCTGTTATTACGTCATCCTTCACATTTTCTTCCTCCTCTTTTTTCTTCTTTTCAAATATTTTTTTCTATTTTTTATATCATACTTTCCCTCTTTCTTCTCTTTCTTTCTGTTCTACTCTCTCTCTCTCTCTCTCTCTCTCTCTCTCTCTCTCTCTCTCTCTCTCTCTCTCTCTCTCTCTCTCTCTCTCTCTCTCTCTCTCTTCATTTTCTCTTTTTCCCCTTTCTCCTGTTATTACGTAATCCTTCACATTTTCTTCCTCCTCTTTCTTCTTATTTTCCTACATTTTTTTCTATTTTTTACATCATTCTTTCTTCTCTCTCGCTCGTTTCCTTCTTCCTTTCTTCTTTCTCTGTATCTCCACTTCCTCCATCCGCCTCTTCCTTCTCTTCTTCTTCTTCATCTCCTCTTCCTTTTAATTCTTGTTTATTATTATTTACTTCCTCTTCCACTATTCGTCTTTCCTCACTTCCTTCCTTTCTTCTATTTTTTTGTTATCATCTTTTTTTTGTTTTCCTTCCTTTCCTATTCTTCATCCTTTCCTCATACCACCACCGACTCTTCCTCCTCCTCCTCCTCCTCCTCCTCCTCCTCCTCCTCCTCCTCCTCCTCTTCCTCCTCCTCCTCCTACACTCGTCAATCTTCTTGTTTTTATTTTTGTTTCTTTTTTTATTTCATCTGCATGTAAACAAGGACAGAGAGAGAGAGAGAGAGAGAGAGAGAGAGAGAGAGAGAGAGAGAGAGAGAGAGAGAGAGAATCAGACACGGACACAGAATGGGAAAAAGGGATGACATACGAGTGAAGAGATGAAAGAAAGAGGAAAAAGGAGGAAGAGGAGGAGGAGGAGGAGGAGGAATAGAAAATAAACTATGATGTTATTTTCTCTTCACCGCATACGATTATTAACGACAACAACAATAATAATAATAATAATAATAATAATAATAATAATAATAATAATAATAATAATAATAATAATAATAATAATAATTCTACTACTACTACTACTACTACTACTACTACTACTACTACTACTACTACTACTACTATTCTTTCATTTTAATCCCCTTTTTTTCTCTTTCCCTTCCATTCCGCGAACCCTTTCTGACCTCTCTCTCTCTCTCTCTCTCTCTCTCTCTCTCTCTCTCTCTCTCTCTCTCTCTCTCTCTCTCTCTCTCTCTCACGCTTGCTCTCCTGTCCAAACACAAACGCACTCAGCAAAGGGGGGGGAGAGAGAGAGAGAGAGAGAGAGAGAGAGAGAGAGAGAGAGAATCCTCATTTTCTTTTATTCCTTTCAGTAATTACATTTCATTTTTTCCCGACAAATGCATTTTCACCTCCTCCTCCTCCTCCTCCTCCTCCTCCTCCTCCTCCTCCTCCTCCTCCTCCTCCTCCTCCTCCTCCTTCTTCTTCTTCTTCTTCTTCTTCTTCTTCTTCTTCTTCTTCTTCTTCCTCCTCCTCCTCCTCCTCCTCCTCCTCCTCCTCCTCCTCCTCCTCCTCCTCCTCCTCCTCCTCCTCCGGCACACATTCAAGCCGTTCTCTTCCTTCAGATCTTTCCTCCATCCAATACTATTCCTGCTACTGTCCTCCTCCTCCTCCTCCTCCTCCTCCTCCTCCTCCTCCTCCTCCTCCTCCTCCTCCTACGCCTCCTCCTTTTCTTCTTCCTAGTGTTGATCAATACTAGAAAAAAGTTACTATTTTGTCTTCTTTGTCAGATGATTACTCCTCCTCCTCCTCTTCCTCTTCCTCTTCCTCCTCCTCCTCCTCTCCTTCCTCTTTCTTCTCCTCCTCCCTTTGTTCCTCTTCCTTCTCCTCCCGCTTCTTTTCTGCCTCTTACTCTTCCTTCTCTCTTCTTTATCCTCTATGTTTTCCTCCTACTTGTGTTATTTTTTCTTTTTCTTCTTCTCTTGCAATATGTTGTCGTAATCATCATAATCATCTTCATTTTTTACCACCACGACCTCCTCCTCCTCCTCCTCCTTCTCCTCCTCCTCTTCCGCCTCGTTTTCCTCCTCCACCTCATCTTCTTCCTCATCTTACTCAAAACTGTGTCATTATCTCGTCCTATAAATTTTTCTAATATTACTTTTTCTTACGCTCCTTCTTCCTCTTGTTCTTGTTCTTCTTTCCTTCTCTTCCGCTTCCTCCTCCTCCTCAGACTTAAATAATAATAATAATAACAATAATAATAATAATAATAATAATAATAATAATAATAATAATAATAATAATAATAATAATAATAATAATAATAATAATAATAATAATAATAATAATAATAATAATAATAATAATAATAATAATAATAATAATAATAATAATAATAATAATAATTGATTAATTAAATTGATCAATCCAAAATTCCAATATTAACATGTTTTAATTCCACGCTCTCTCTCTCTCTCTCTCTCTCTCTCTCTTTTTTCACATTATTTTCCTTGATCCCAGAAAACTGAGAGCTGTTCGTTTTCTCTCACTTTCCCCGCGCGCGTTACCCGGTGTGAACTCGGGTTATTGTAGTGACGTCAGTAAGTTTGCGGAAGATACAACAATAGACAGAGTAACTGAATCACATGAGGCCACCGGTGCGCTGCAGGACGATCTATACAGATTATATGACTGGGCGGGGGAAGTGGCAGATGGAGTTCAGTGTCGGGAAGAGCAATATTTCGGATGCAAACAGGAATAACCCGTCATAGAATTATTCATTAGATGACACTCCCCTGGGCAGGTCAAGGTGTGAGAGGGATTTCGGAGACTTAGTGAGTTCTGATCTCCACCCAGCAATAAATTGGGTGTGTACGAGTGTCATTTGACGGATCGTAAGCAATAGAGGCGCTAGAGTCATCCAGCCGTATTTAACTTTGGTTTGATCGCAGCATGATTAAACGGGTCAGTTCTTGTTCACTTAGAATAGATATAAAGATATTAGAATCTGTGAGGACAAAAATATTCACGAGTTCAGAAAGTTGCCTTGAGGATACCCAAACATCCAAATTTGCATTTCCTAGAAAGACGAGGCGCGCGAGGAGCCTTGATCGGAATTTATAAATGGCTGAGAGGCGATAACTGGGTAAAGTTGGGAGCACACGCTACAGCTGCGCGTGGCCTCGGTTCTCATTGCCGACCATGCACTGTAAAGGAGTCCCAGAACATAAGGCCAGTGTGACATCCGCGCTACCACAGCTTGCCTTCCCCAGGTATCCGTGTACTGACCAAACGGGAGGCAAGGATGACGAGCTGGGAGGGCAGCCCATCGACGGCCCAGGCCGAGATTCAAACAAAGGCCCGGTGAATCGTGGCAAGGCGTTCAAACCACTACACGTTATGCAATGTTAATAAGATTTTGGTGGCAAGGGAGCCTGCTATGACACGTAGTAATGGGTTCAAATGGGATATATTCAGAGTAGTTTACTAAGAGCTAAGTGGAGGACTGGAACAGGCTTAGGAGTCACGTGGTGAGTGCTAAAGGGGGTATCACACTGGGCTATTTTTCCTCCAACCGCCAATTAATCGGCAGTACCGCCCACCGCGAGCACTTAATCCGCCAACGGTTGGAGCAGATCAGCAGCCCGCAGCTTTCGGGAAGGAATCTGATTTGCTGGAGGAAAATTCGAAGTCAAATGACATTCTGTGTAAATTGTTGAGAAAACAAAATGGTTTGCCATAGTGATTTTACTTCTTGCATAACTTGCAATAGAATAAGGATTATGAATAAGAAAAAAAGAAACAAAAACAAAACTTTATAATAGAACAACATAAGTTGTCAGTTGACCTCTTAACATAAACAAACACCAACACAAAGCAGCGATGGCCACCCAAGGGACCAGAATTATTTGGACAAGAGAAGCAGAGACGAGCCTCATGGAAGCAGTGAGGGATCACCCAACCCTGTGGGATCCAGAATGAAAAATATAAACTGAAAGGACTCCGTAAAAACCTCTTCACATCAGTGGCTGAGACCATCAACCTAACCTGACCTAACCTAACCTGTCTGCCGGCAACCCCGAACTGCTCTCTCCTAACCACTGCTGCCTCCACACACGCCTCTTTTTCTTGGCTTTAGACTCATTCCAGTGAAAACGTAAGTGCTGCGGCGACAGTTCTCGCATAGAAGCCCGTCGTCTTGAAGAGGTCGGCCATTGTTGGTGGAGCTGGAGATCAACGTAAACAAACGCGTGTGCTGCAGGTGTCGGCGGTACCGCCTGAAATCGGAGGTTGGAGGTAGGATGTCGGAGGAAAAATAGCCCAGTGTGATATCCCCTTCACACGACAGGTGCCTTCCAAATAATAAAGGTAAACAAATGAGTTCACGGATCGGTGGTGATAGGTGGGGTTAGGCCTTGTGTAGGCCTTCCAACGTCATGAAGAGATCGCTGCGTGTTCTTAAGGCGGTGTCACACTGGGCGTTTTCCTCAATACGTCGGAGCTAGGCGGAACTGCGGTTGCGGGTACGCCCAACCGGGAGCGAGTTGTTGGTTGTCCGTACGGATGGAAAACCGATGTGGGTGCGAGCAACCGCGCGGGTGTATGTAAACAAACAGACGACGGCAGTGGCTGAGGAGTAGTGGGAGATGGCCCACCAAGAGCATCGTAAAGTGGACTGGCAGA
>NC_066557.1:6621963-6629463 GCF_024679095.1 Eriocheir sinensis
ACATTCACAGTCATTTTTCCTTTCGTTTCTTTTTCCTTTCATTTGTTTCGTTTTCACCGTTATCACCGCTTTACTTTCATGCCTTTTGTTTATCACCGTTTTTACTCCTTCCTTTCTTTCTATCATTTATTTCTTTTATTCCTTTGTTCCGTTTTTTACACACACTTTACTTACGCTTCACTCATAACCTTATTTACTTTTTTCTCTTTTCCTATATTTTATTTTCCTATGTCAACTTTCATTTCTTTCTCTTTCTGGTTTCTTTCTCTACTTTTCTACTATCTATTATTTCGCTTTCCTTCCTTCCTTTCTTTCACTTTTTCCTTCCTTTTCCATTACTTTTCATATTTCCTTTCTTTTTCCATTTTCTTCCTTCATTTCTTTATTTTTCTTCATAACATTCTCTGCTTTCTTCCTCTTATTTCCTATGTTTTCCTTAATTTTTTTCTCTCCAACTTTTTTCAACATCAATCGTTGTTGTTGTTGTTGTTGTTGTTGTTGTTGTTGTTCCTAGGAGACGATTCTTGACATACAACTTTTCAATACTGAAGTCGAGGTCTCTCTCTCTCTCTCTCTCTCTCTCTCTCTCTCTCTCTCTTTTGTGGTGCATTGAAGCGCTTATATCAATCAGTATAAGTCAGTCATTTAGTCAGGCAGCCGGTCAGTCACTCAGTCAGTCAGTCAGTCAGTTAGTCAGGCAGTCAATCAGTTAGGTCAGTAAGTCAGTCAGTTCATTACTCATCAATCAGTCAGTTAATCAGTCCGTCAGTCAGTCAATTATAAAGAAAAAATAAATAAACACTGCACAAAAGCTCACCACTTCACGAGAGAGAGAGAGAGAGTCAGGTAGAGCGAGAGAGATAAAGTGAGACAGACAGAATCACCCACATTGCAGCATCCGCGAGAGAGAGAGAGACTTTGGCACTAATTTTCTTCTCTCCACCCCTCCACCTTTCTTTCCTTAGCACCTCCTCCACCTCTATCATTATCTATCACAGGTGGAAGTGGTGGTGGTGGTGGTGGTGGAGGTAGTGGTGATGGTGGTAGTGGTGATGGTGGTGGTGGTGGTGAGTGAGAGAGAGAGCGACTGGCACACACAACCTACTCTCACAGCGCGCGGCAGGTGACTGAATGTGTGTGAGAGAGAGAGAGAGAGAGAGAGAGAGTGTGTGTGTGTGTTAGAGAGAGAGTGTGTGTGTGTGTGTGTGTGTGAGTGTGTGTGTGTGTGTGTGTGTGTGTGTGTGTGTGTGTGTGTGAAAGAATGGGACAGTGAGAGAGAGAGAGAGAGCGCAAGAGAAAGAATGAGAGAAATGAGGTTGTTTGTCTGTTTTCTCTTTGACAGACATCCTCTCTCTCTCTCTCTCTCTCTCTCTCTCTCTCTCTCTCTCCGCCGTATTTATCGATTAATCTCCATCTCTTTCCTGTACCAAACACACACACGCACTCACACACACACACACACACACACACACACACACACACACACACACACACATTATTATAACGTACATATTTCACAGCTACATGCCTTTATCTGACAGTTCTCTCTCTCTCTCTCTCTCTCTCTCTCTCTCTCTCTCTCTCTCTCATTAATTCCAATATATGAAAAACCAAAATCACCGATGCCGAATACATTCTTTCTTTCTCTCTCTCTCTCTCTCTCTCTCTCTCTCTCTCTCTCTCTCTCTCTCTCTCTCATCATAACATCCTTCTCCCTCACTATCATTCAACTTTTTCCTCCTCCTCCTCCTCCTCCTCCTCCTCCTCCTCCTCCTCCTCCTCCTCTCTCCCTTCCCTCAAACCACCCAGCCAATTTCACCCACTCAGTCTCTCCCTCTCTCTCTTTTTTATCCCTTCCCTCCCTTCCCTCCCCTCCCTTACCCCCCCCCCCTCTCCCTCCCACTAACTCTCACTCTCTCCCATCACATTAATCATTCCATTACTAAGGGAGGGAGGGAGGAAGGGAGAGGGAAGAGGGAGTATGGGAAATGCAATAAAAACAAACAGAATGGAAGGAAAAAAGGGAAAAATGAGGAAATAGTGGAAGACTGATAAAGAGGAAAATAGGAGGAAGAAAATGGAGAAAGGGAAAATGAGGGAAGAGAGGAAAATAAGAAACAAATGAGGTCAGGAGGGAAGTAAAGGAGGAAAAGAATTAAATGACGGAAAAGAAAAACAATGATGATGAGAAAATGAATGAATAGAGGAAGAGACGAAGGAATTAAGAAGGAAAATAAAGGAAAAGAGAAAGGAAGACAAGAGAGAGGAGGAAAATCGGAGAAAAAATGAAAAGACGAACTGAAAAGGAAAACAAGTAAAGGAAAGGAGGAAAAGAATAGAGAAGTAGGAAAAGAGAAGAGGCAGAGGAAATGAGAGGACTTAGGAAGGAAAGGAAAAGAGGGAAAAAAGGGGAAATGGGAAGAGGAGAGGAAAGGGAAGAACAGAGGAAGAGGAGGAACCTGTGATGGAAAAATGGAAAGAAGAAAAAGAGAAAGGAAAGAAGGAAAAGGAAGGAAAGATAAGAAAATGATATGGGATGATAAAAAAAAGGAAAAAAATAAAATGAAGAACTGCCCCTTTAAATAATGAAAAAAAGGGAGGAAAGTGGAAGGAGAGGAAAGGGAAAAAATGACAAAGAGGCGAATAAGATAAGATGGAGGAGAAAAAGACTAGAGGGAGCTAATGAGGAAAGGAAGAAAGGAAGGGAGGGAAAAAGATGTATGGGAAAGGAACAAAGAGGAAGAGAAGAAGGAAATAAACGTAAGGAAGAAGGGAAGAGTAGAAGAGAAAGTAAATAGAAGACGATTAAGGTTGAAAGGAAGACAGAAAGTAGGAAGGAAAGCGAGGAATAAAGAGAAGAAAATTAGGAAAAGGAAAAAATAGAAAAACTGAAAAACAATTATATAAAAGAAAGCAGTGCAAAGGAAAATGAAAGGAAAAGCAGTAAAGAGAAAGAAGTAACAAAATGTAAGGAAAGGAAGAGAAAAAGGAAGAAAAGAGAAGAGGAAGAGGAGTAAGAGGAAAAGGAAGGGGAGAAATTATAGGAAAGAATCAAGGGAAACGAGAAGAAAAAACAGGAAATGAAAAACTATGATGAGAAAAGGAAAAATAAAAAAAGAACGGGAAAAGGACAAAAAGGAAAAGGTAATTGGAGAAAGAGGAAAAGATGGAGAAATGAAGACAAAAGGACTTCGAATTATCCTCCTCCTCCTCCTCCACGCTGCATGATTCTTTTTCCTTTCCTGCAAGCTTTGGCTGGAGGGATGGGGGGGGGGGGGAGGAGGAGCCTTCGCCTTTGCTGTCCTTCATCTTCCACCTTTGATTAGACAGTTAGTGTAGCTTGTCACAAACAGCCTCGTAAGAACCATCAGGTCTGCTGTTGTTTGTTCTTCTTTTGTGTTCCTTTCTATTCCTCCTCCTCCTCCTCCTCCTCCTCCTCCTCCTTTATACATCATGGTCGTATTTATTAATATTCTAATTGGTTATTGAGAAAGAGAAAGATTATTGAGAGAGAGAGAGAAAGAAAGTGAACTGGGAACAGATCATGCCGCAGACTTCTGAAAGTGTGAATACGATAGTGAACTGTGAACGGATCATCCCGCAGACTTCTCTCTCTCTCTCTCTCTCTCTCTCTCTCTCTCTCTCTCTACACACAAGCACACACACACACACACACACACACACACACACACAACTCTCTCTCTCTCTCTCTCTCTCTCTCTCTCTCTCTCTCTCTCCTGTTCGCTCGGTCTCTTTATTTTTGATGAGCCTTTGTCTGTGTCTATGTGAGTGTGTGTGTGTGTGTGTGTGTGTGTGTGTTTGAGCGTTTGTGCGTGCGTGAAGGACAAAAATAACGTGTGTGTGTGTGTGTGTGTGTGTGTGTGTGTGTGGAGGAGATAGACGCACTTGCTTTTAAAGGTAAAACTCACCAGCTTTTACCAGTACATGAATGTTCTCTCTCTCTCTCTCTCTCTCTCTCTCTCTCTCTCTCTCTTTCTTTGATGGTCGAGCGGCAATAATAATATATGAAAAACCTGTTAACTACATTCTCTCTCTCTCTCCACAATACGCTTTTGAAAAATATTTACTCTCACTTAAGGCTTCTTCTCTCCAAGGATAGGAGCGAGGAAGGAAGGAAGGAAGGAAGGAAGGAAGGAAGGAAGGAAGGAAGGAAGGAAGGAAGGAAGGATGGAAGGAAGGAAGGAAGGAGGGACGGAATGAAGGAGGGACAGAAGGAAGGAAGGAAGGAAAGAAATGAAGGAAGGAAGGATAGATGGAAGGAAGGAATTAGGGAGGGACGGAAGTATTAAAGGATAGGGGAAAGGAAGCAAGGGAGAAAGGAAGGAAATAAAGAAGGAAGAAGGAAAGAGAAATTGCAAGAAAGGACAAAGCAAGGAGAAAGGATGTAAGGAAGGAAGGAAGGAAGGAAGGAAGGACAGACGGAAGGAAGGAAGGAAGGAAGGAAGGAAGGAAGGAAGGAAGGACAGACGGAAGGAAGGAAGGAAGGAAGGAAGGAAGGAAGGACGGATGGACGGAAGGAAGGAAGGAAGGACTGAAGGAAGGGAAAAAAAGAATAAACACAGGAAGGAGGGAAGTAGAAAGAAATCAATGAAGGAAAGAAGGAAGGAAGGAAAGAGGAAAGGAAGAAAAAGAGGGAGGTGGAGGGAAGAAAGGAAGGAAGGAAGGAAGGAACGAAGGAGGGAGGGAAGGAAGGAAGGAAGGAAGGAAGGACAGACGAAAGGAAGGAAGGAAGGAAGGACGGATGGACGGAAGGAAGAAAGGGAGGACTGAAGGAAGAAGGGAGAAAAAGAATAAACACAGGAAGGAGGCAAGTAGAAAGAAATCAATGAAGGAAAGAAAGAAGGAAGGAAAGAGGAAAGGAAGAAAAAGAGAGGTGGAGGGGAGAAAGGAAGGAAGGAAGGAACGAAGGAGGGAAGGAAGGAAGGAAAGAAGGAAGACATAGATAGAGGCATGGGGAAATGAAAGGAGAGACAGGAAGGAGAGAAAAAACAGTGAGGGAAGGAACGAGATAGGAAGGAAGGAGAGAAAGATGGAAGGAAGGAGGGAACGAAGAGAAAGGAGGAGTAACAAGGGACGGAAAAAATGGAAGAAAAAAGGAGGAAGAGAAATTAGGAAGACAATTAGAGAAAATAAAAACAGAGAGAGAGAGAGAGAGAGAGAGAGAGAGAGAGGCCAAGGGAGGAATGCAAGAAGGACATGGAAATTGGAGAAAGGGGTGAGAGAGAGAGAGAGAGAGAGAACAAAAGGGGCAGAGAGAGGAAGGTACTGACAAAGGAGAATGGAGAAAGGAGGGAAGGGAGGGAGGGAGGGAGGGAGGGAGAGAGAAGGAGAGAAAGGAGGAAAGGAGAGAATAAAGGAGAGAATGAATGATACTTGATGAGTTTTAGAATAGAAGACAATAGTGAGAGAGAGAGAGAGAGAAGCGTGAGTGGAGTTTCAATCTAATTTGTCCTTCCTTTCAGTGTGGAAGGAACCTGATGCCTGTCTCTCTCTCTCTCTCTCTCTCTCTCTCTCTCTCTCTCTCTCTCTCTCTCTCTCTCTCTCTCTCTCTCTTAGAATTCAGAATGGTAAATATTTTTGTCTTTCTTACTTTCGCATTTCCAAACTCTCTCTCTCTCTCTCTCTCTCTCTCTCTCTCTCTCTCTCTCTCTCTCTCTCTCTCTCTCTCTCTCTCTCTCTCTCTCTCTCTCTCTCTCTCTCTCCTTCAGAATGGTAAATATATTTCTCTTACTTTCGGATTTCCAAACACTCTCTCTCTCTCTCTCTCTCTCTCTCTCTCTCTCTCTCTCTCTCTCTCTCTCTCTCTCTCTCTCTCTCTCTCTCCTTCAGAATTCAAATAGTAAATATATTTCTCTTCCTTTCTTTCGCATTTCCAAATCTCTCTCTCTCTCTCTCTCTCTCTCTCTCTCTCTCTCTCTCTCTCTCTCTCTCTCTCTCTCTCTCCTTCAGAATTCAAATACTAAATATATTTCTCTTCCTTTCTTTCGCATTTCCAAACCTCTCTCTCTCTCTCTCTCTCTCTCTCTCTCTCTCTCTCTCTCTCTCTCAGCCCGGCATCGCTTAGTCTCACACGTGCAAGCAATTTTTTACATATTGGCGCCCACCAAGACGGCAACAGCCCGCCTTAACACGCCGCCATTAAAGCAAAACGACCCCTACGCAGCTGTGTATTAAGGCTGATATTAAAACAATCATCCATTTTTTAGGCTTTTACGGGATTCTGACCCTCATGCGCTAATGCCACAAGGGCGAGAATTAGGTTAACCGCTTTCTAGGGACCACAACAATATGGGTGAGGATTAGCCTTATACTTAGCTTGGCGTTTTGGGTGTTAAGGGATTGTGAGCGCTATGGTGTATTGCTGTAAAGGCGAGAGTAGTGTTTCCTTGTATGGTCAGTGTGAAGTTCTCTATGCAGTGGTATGATACAGGTGGGTATTGGCGTGACCTTGTTTTCTCTCTCTCTCTCTCTCTCTCTCTCTCTCTCTCTCTCTCTCTCTCTCTCTCTCTCTCTCTCTCTCTCTCTCTCTGAATAGTAAATATATTTATCTTTCTTTTGAATTTCCACTCTCTCTCTCTCTCTCTCTCTCTCTCTCTCTCTCTCTCTCTCTCTCTCTCTCTCTCTCTCTCTTTTGCCTTCACTCCTTCGAATTATTATTACGATTACTATTATATGCCGTTTTCTCCTTGCATAAACAATTAATTTATCACTATTATTATTTTTTATTTCAGTGCCTTGAATTACTTCTAATAAAACTACATATGATTAAGGGTTTTTATTATCATTATTAACACAATGCACGTAACCACTCCCCTGGTCACCTGTTGTTAATGAATGATTGTGTTCGTCATTACTCGCCGAGACATATTATTCATGAGTGAGCCTATAAATTATATATCGTCACCCTCATGAAATAATCGCCGGTCACTTTTCATCAATTTCCAGGTTTTTGTCTACATCAATTTCTTATCATGTGACGCCCGTTTTTGTAAAGTTGCCTTCGTCATTCAGGGTTTGAGTGTTCTAGAATTGGCCTTTTCATTTCTGCCTGAATCTTAAGCCAAATGAGATGATGACAAGTTATTTTCTGATTTCCTAAGAAGTAGAAAATAAAGACTTAGGCGGTTTGTTTACGAAGGTGACGATATTACTCCCGCACAGAGCTGTTGTTAATGAATAATTCTTCTTAAGCGTTTCGGCGGGCAGGCACACACCCCGGGCAAGGCCTTCCTGGGAGTCACTGTCATTCCCATGGGTTGCTGCACAGCCCGGCGGTAGCGTGGCAAAGCTTCTCCACCAGGCACGAGGGAAAACGACTCCTGAGAACCCGGTTAATCTCCTTTTCTGCCTTTGGAAATAATTGATGTGCGGGGCGGAAGCGTCTGGGAACACCGACCTCATGTAGCTGACGCCGGAACGCCCCCACGACGCCTCTACACGAGACAAAAGATAAAGAGAATGGAGCCGTTCAGGAGGCAA
>NC_066557.1:6636963-6646963 GCF_024679095.1 Eriocheir sinensis
GAGAGAGAGAGAGAGAGAGAGAGAGAGAGAGAGAGAAAGAGAGAGAGAGAGAGAGAGAGAGAGAGAGAGAAATGAAGATAGATAAAAGAAAGCGGAGGAAAAAGAGTAAGGAGGAGGAGGAGGAGGAGGAGAGGAGGAGGAGGAGGAAGAAATAGATAAAAAAAATAATAAAAAAAAGCTTAATGAAATAATATAAAAAAGAAAATTAGCAAGAAGAGGAGGAGGAAGAAGAAGAGGAAGAGGAAGGGGAAGATGATAAAGAGGAAGAGGAAGAGGAGATGAGCTAATTCTATCTTTTCTTAATGACTTACTTACCTAAATTTTGTTTGTATTGATTCTCTCTCTCTCTCTCTCTCTCTCTCTCTCTCTCTCTCTCTCTCTGGCCCTTTCATCTCTCTCTTTTAACTTCTCCCCTTGTTCCATTTTGCTCCTCCTCCTCCTCCTCCTCCTCCTCCTCTTCACTTCTCCTCTATCATTAAGGAAGAATTATCTGTTTTGTTCACCATTAATCGCTTCCTTCCCCTCTCTCTCTCTCTCTCTTTTTTTTTACTATATTTATTGATTTTAGTTAGTAATCCAACTCCTCCTCCTCCTCCTCCTCTTCTTTCTCCTCCTCCTCCTCCTTCTCTTCCTCCTATTTCTTATTTTTTTCATTTTCCTTTACTTCTCCTTCTTCTTCCTTTCCGCCTCCCCTCCTCCCCCCTCCTCCTCCTCCTTCTTCACTTCTCGTCGCATGTGAAAGATACCTCAAACTGGGTCAGGAGGAGGAGGAGGAGGAGGAGGAGGAGGAGGAGGAGGAGGAGGAGGAGGAGGATTACCAATGAAGAATAAGATGAAGGAAGGAGATGGAAGAGGTTGGGGAGGAGTCTGAGAGTTGAGGCTCGTGGGAAGAGATGGAGGAGGAGGAGGAGGAAGAGGAGGAGGAGGAGGGGCTTATTATTCTCAATAGCAGGATATCATCAACGGTGTATCTGTTATGCATTGGTTTCTTCCTTCCTTCTTTCTCTCCCTCTTCGTCTTCTTTTCTCTATCCTTCATTACTTTCCATCCTTTCCCCCTTTTCACTATTTTATACCGTCTCCTTTCCCTCTCTTTCTCTCTCTCCCTGCTCGTTATTACTCTCCTCTTTCCTTTGTGTCTCCCTCCTAAAGAGAATGTTGAATTACTTGGGTGACGCGACCAGCGTTGTCAAATTATCGTACTCAGAGGATGGCATTTTCGTAGTTTCTAACCGATAACTATAGCAAAGCAGAACGAAAACCATTAGTATTCAACAGTTTTAACGATAACTTCAATTTCCTACCGTTATTTGTGTGGTTACGACAGTTTTGGGGCGTGAAAATGATAAATGCAATGTTCAGTGTACGACAATATGGCAACGCTGGACTCGCGACGCACTTCGGAGTAATACCGTCGCTGGGGGCACCGCCGTATGAAGGACGACTCAAGCTCTTTACGACGGGGAGAAGACGACCAGGGAGGGATTTCATACAATGTTTTTATTTTTTTATTTATTTTTACAGCAGAGGAGACAGTGCAAGGGCGTAAAACAAAAAAAAATCAATAATGAAAAAAAAGCCCGCTACTTACTGCTCCCATAACGCTGCCAGATTGTCTTACTCAGCCTCTTATATATATATTTTTTCTAACAGCAAAGGAGACAGCACAAGGGCACAAAAAAGGGAAACAATAAAAAAATCCCGCTACTTCCGACTTCCGAGCCAATAACTGCCTCGTGGACCCCAATAAGGAGATTCACTTATAATAATCGTTAAAATAGTTAATTCCTGATGTTTCTTGGCAATAGTTAGGCGTCAAAAACCGGTAAATACTATGGCAACGGTGGTTTCATACACGTCTTCAAGGGCCCGAGTAAGATGAACAACGTCGATCACTTCACGTTCTTCTTTAGAGTTCCGGACTAACCCGAGAACTGGAAACATCGGTCAAATAAATCAAATGAGGCAGTGTAGCACCATAGAGTTATATACATAGAGGGTTCCCAGAGCCTGGATTTTGAGGCAACTGGCGGCCATCTTAGGGTGACTGATGGCGAGACAGAGAGAAATTTAACGTCACATAGTTAAGTCTGCTACTGCTATTATCAAGTTAGCAGCGACTCGGCGATCCTCTGTCAGATAGACTTGTACCCGCTGATTATTGTTAATGTCTATAACTCTGTGTGTATCATAGTCATCAGCAGGAGTTATTTCCCACACAGAGTCATCCGCCACTGAAACAACCTTCCCGCAGAAACACTTGATGCGAAAACGATGAAACTCTACAAATCTCATTCACCGTTACTTTCTTATATCAGGAGTTGAACTAAACGCCCCCGCAGATACGTAGAGCAAGTGCCTGAATCTATTGGTTGACCTACTGATTAAATCTCTAAAGCAGACAGCCTCGTTATGGCCCAACATGTTCCACGCTGCCTGATTTTTCATGTTTCCATACTCTCTCTCTCTCTCTCTCTCTCTCTCTCTCTCTCTCTCTCTCTCTCTCTCTCTCTCTCTCTCTCTCTCTCTCTCTCTCTCTCTCTCTCTCTCTCTCTCTCATATCATTACTTCCCGTTTTCCTCCTCCTCTTCCTCCTCCTCCAACTCTTACTTATTCCAAACTTTACTCTCATCAATGTTATATTCCTTCCTTCCTTTCTTCCTTCCATCTTTCCTTCATTTACTTAAACTTCCTCCATACGTTTTCCCTCCTTCTCCTCCTCCTCTTCACCTATTCCTCCTCTCCTCCTCCTCCTCCTCCCGCTGACTGGATATTAGCTGTTCTGCAATTCCTATTAGTCACCTGTGGAGAGGCGGAAGAGGAGGAGGAGGAGGAGGAGGAGGAGGAGGAGGAGGAGGTAAAGAAAGAAGAAATGGAAGGTTGAAAAAAGATGGAATATAAAATTGTACTACTATACTACAACTACCATCACTACTACTACTACTACTACTACTACTACTACTACCACTACTACTGATACTACTACTACTACTACTACTACTACTACTACTACTACTACTATCATCACTACTACTACTACTACTACTACTACTACTACCACCACCACCACCACCACAATCACTACTACAACTACTACTACTACCACCACCAATACTACTACTACTACTACTACTACTACTACCACCACTATTTGAACCCTTAATGGACTAATGGCTCACGAGTCTCGTCAGGTAACTGGACTGTAATTAACTGAAGCTAATTACCTGTATGTGTGCCATAGAGAGAGAGAGAGAGAGAGAGAGAGAGAGAGAGAGAGAGAGAGAGAGAGAGAGAGAGAGAGAGAGAGAGAGAGAGAGAGAGAGAGAAAGCTCTACATCAGCTCTTTCATACCTCTCTCTCCCATCGTCCGTTCTTCCTTCTTTATCATCGTTTCTTTCCTCCTCCTTTTTCCTTCTCCCTTTTTTGTTTGCTTCTCCTTAACTGCCTCATTTTTCTCCTACCTCACAATTTTTTCACATTTTATTTTCGACTTCTTCAAACATATATTTCTTTTTTATTATTATTATCTCGCTATTTTTCTCTAGTCTCCCTCTTCATCTTGTCTCGTTCTCTTTTCATAACCAATAAGGCTCCTCGCTTATCACAAAACCCTAAATAAACAATCAGTTAGGTATATATTTCCTCCTTCCATCTTTCCTTCTTTCCTTCAATCGTCCTTCATAAGTTCATCCGTCTTCGCATTTCCTCCTTTTCCTTCTTTCCTTCAAACTTCCTTCATGTTTTCGCTTTTCCTCTTTCTCTTCCTCCTCCTTTTTTCTTCATTCCTTCTTTCCTTCAAACTTCCTTCATGTTTTCGCTTTTCCTCCACCTCCTCCTCCTCCTCTTTCCTTCATTCCTTCTTTCCTTCAAACATCCTCCTTCATATGTTTTCGCTTTTTCGTCTCCTCCTCCTCATCGTCCTTATCCTTCTCCTACTCCTCCTATTCCGCATATTTCTCCTTCCTCCTCCTCCTCCTCCTCCCCCTCTTCTTTACCTTCTATTCTCTTCTTCGCTGTACAGTAGAACGTTAAATAAATAAATAAAATCCCAAGCACCATTAATAGTCAGGTACAGCGGTGAAAGTACATCTCCTCTTTACGCCGAATTTTTAGCCCTGGTGTGAGTCCGCGTCGAGGTGTGTACGGGAGGCTGCGGCGGTGCGGGGGGAGGATTAAGATACAAGATATGATATGATAAAAGATAAATATACGTATTCCCAGCACGAAATATTTTACACCGCCGGGTAAGGGATAGGTTCAACTGGCTTGGGGGGAGCGGGGTCTTTTTTTTTTTTTTTTTTATTCAGCGGGTTTTATTTTATTTATTTATTTGTGAAGGGTTTTTATTTGTTTGTGGTTGTCGTTTTTTTTGTTTTTTTTTGTCGATTTCATTTTTCGTTTTTTTTTGTCGTTTTTATTTTTCGTTTTTTTATGTAGTTTTTTTTCGTTTGTGGTTGTTTTTATTTTTTATTTTTTTGTTTGTTTTTGTCGTTTTTATTTTTTTGTTTGTGGTTGTTTTTATTTTTTGTTTTTGTTTTTTTGTAGTTTTTTTTCCTTTTTTTGTCATTTTTTTGTGTGTGTGTGTGTTCGTCGTTTTTATTTTCATGTTTTTATTTTATTTTGTCGTTTTTATTTTATGTTTGTGTTCGTAGTTTTTATTTTCATGTTTTTATTTTGTCGTTTTTATTTTTTTGTTTGTGTTCGTAGTTTTTATTTTCATGTTTTTATTTTGTCGTTTTTATTTTTTTGTTTGTGTTCGTAGTTTTTATTTTCATGTTTTTATTTTATTTTGATGTTTTTATTTTTTGTTTGTGTTCGTAGTTTTTATTTTCATGTTTTTATTTTGTCGTTTTTATTTTTTTGTTTGTGTTCGTAGTTTTTATTTTCGTTTTTATTTTATTTTGTCGTTTTTATTTTTTGTTTGTGTTCGTAGTTTTTTTCATGTTTTTATTTTATTTTGTCGTTTTTATTTTTTGTTTGTGTTCGTAGTTTTTATTTTCGTTTTTATTTTATTTTGTCGTTTTTATTTTTTGTTTGTGTTCGTAGTTTTTATTTTCATGTTTTAATTTTATTTTGTCGTTTTTATTTTTTGTTTGTGTTCGTAGTTTTTATTTTCATGTTTTTATTTTATTTTGTTGTTTTTATTTTATGTTTTTATTTCATTTTGTCATTTTATTTTGTTTGTTGTTTTTATTTATTTTATTTTGTCGTTTTTATTTATTTTATTTTGTCGTTTTTATTTATTTTATTTTGTCGTTTTTATTTATTTTATTTTGTCGTTTTTATTTTTTATTTTGTCGTTTTTATTTTTTATTTTGTCGTTTTTTTTTTTCGTTAGAGGTCGTCGTTTTCATTTTTGTCGTTTTTATTTTTCGTCTGTGGTTGTGGGTTTTTTTTTCGTCGTTTTTACTTTTCGTTCGTGGTTGTCGTTATTTTTACTTGTCGTTGTCGTTCGCCTTTTATTTCCAACCCGCTGACATTTTTTTTTCATACTTCTGGTTCAGGTTCGTCGTTTTTCTCTCATTCGGCGGACATTTTTTTATAACGTTTTCACATACATTTTTTATTACGGCTCCAACTTTTTTTTCCATTCAGCGGATATTTTTTTCTACCTATCTTCCTTTTTTTATTTATTTGTGATGCTTCCTTTGCTGTAAAAAAAATAATAAATAAAAATAACAGCTGAGGGGTGCAAACCAGAGCCGAGTCCCGCCATGGTAACTAGAGAGTATGTTGATGCCTCGAGGTTCAAAGGGAAGGGAAGGGGAAGGGACAGGTAAAAAAGGTAAGGATTGTAAGGAAAGGTCAGATAAGGTGAGATAGAGGAGAGGAAAAGTAAGGGTAAGGAAAGGTCAGGTAAGGTAAGGAGAGACAGAGGAGAGGAAAGGTAAGGATTGTAAGGAAAGGTCAGGTAAGGAGATATAGAGGAGAGGAAAGGTAAGGGTAAGGAAAGGTCAGGTAAGGTAAGGAGAGATAGAGGAGAGGAAAGGTAAGGATTGTAAGGAAAGGTCAGATAAGGAGAGATAGAGAGGAAAGGTAAGGACTGGAAGGAAAGGTCAGATAAGGTAAGGAGAGACAGAGGAAAGGTAAGGACTGTAAGGAAAGGTCAGATAAGGTAAGGAGAGACAGAGGAAAGGTAAGGACTGTAAGGAAAGGTACGATAAGGTAAGGACAGACAGAGGAGAGGAAAGGTAAGGACTGTAAGGAAAGGTCAGATAAGGTAAGGAGAGACAGAGGAGAGGAAAGGTAAGGATTGTAAGGAAAGGTCAGGTAAGGAGATATAGAGGAGAGGAAAGGTAAGGATTGTAAGGAAAGGTCAGATAAGGAGAGATAGAGAGGAAAGGTAAGGACTGGAAGGAAAGGTCAGATAAGGTAAGGAGAGATAGAGGAGAGGAAAGGTGAGGACTGTAAGGAAAGGTACGATAAGGTAAGGAGATAGAGGAGAGGAAAGGTAAGGACTGTAAGGAAAGGTCAGATAAGGTAAGGAGAGATAGAAGAGAGGAAAGGTAAGGGAATGGAGAGGTAGGAGATTAGGTAAAGAGAGGTAGAGAGGGGAAAGGTAAGAAGAGGTAAGGAAAGGTAAAATATAAGGTAAGGAAAGGTGGAGATGGGAGAGGAAAGGTAAGAGAAGGTAGGAGATAAGGAGGAGAGAAAAGGTAATGGAATGGAAAGGTAGGGGACAAATTAGGAGAGATAGAGAGAGAAGAGGAAAGGTAAGGAAAGGTAAAAGAAGGTAAGAGTCGAGATGAAAGGAAAACCAAGGAAATTAAGGTTAGAAATAAGGGAAGGACAGGAAGAGAAAGGTAGAGAAATGTAAGGAAAGGAAGGAGTTAAGATAAAGAGAGATACAGAGAAGAAGGTAAAGAGACGTAAGGAGGGGCGGATAAGATAAGGAAAGGTGGAGATAAGAAAGGTAAGAAAAGGTGGGAGATAAGGTAGAGAGAGGTAGCGAGAGGAAAGGAAAGGTAAGATAAAGAAAGGTAGGAGATGAAGTAAATAACGGTAGAGAAAGGAAAGGAAAGGTAAGGACAGGTAAAAGAAGGTACGAGTCGAGACAGAAGAAAAAATAAGGACTAAGGTAAGAAAGGAAACATGTGGAAAAGAAACGAAAACAAAGGAAAGACGAGACAACTTAGGAAAGGTAAAGGAAGTTAAGGAAAGGCAAAGAAAGATAAAAACAGGTGGGGAAAGGCATGGGAAGGCAAATGTTG
This sequence comes from Eriocheir sinensis, assembly GCF_024679095.1. Classification (NCBI taxonomy): domain Eukaryota; kingdom Metazoa; phylum Arthropoda; class Malacostraca; order Decapoda; family Varunidae; genus Eriocheir; species Eriocheir sinensis. The sequence continues at coordinate 6,644,174 of NC_066557.1, forward strand.
TATTGGTGCTTCCGTGGGTGGTTTTATGAGCCTAGTGATAGTTTGACAAGGCCTCTGCGCCATGGACCTGATAAACCCTCATGAGAACAACACTAATCTCCTTCGTGGGCTTTGGAGTTCTTTGTTATGAGAGCCGAAAGCGTTTGAGAATTACACCCACATTTGGTAAGGCTTTCGTTGAGGTTGTAGTGACTTTGATGAGTAGTTTTATGAGCCTTGTGATAGTTTGACAAGGCTTCTGCACCACGAACCTGAAAAACCCTCATAAAAACACGACTAATCTCCTCTATAGCCTTTGGAGTTCTTTGTTATGAGAGCCGAAAGCGTCTGAGAATTACACCCACATTTGGTAAGGCTTTCATAGAGGTTGTAGTGACTTTGATGATTAGTTTTATGAGCCTAGTGATAGTTTGACAAGGCTTCTACACCATGAACCTGAAAAACCCTCATAAGAACCCGACTAATCTCCTTTGTAGCCTTTGGAATTCTTTGTTATGAGAGCCGAAAGCGTTTGAGAATTACACCCACATTTGGTAAGGCTTTCGTTGAGGTTGTAGTGACTTTGATGAGTAGTTTTATGAGCCGTGTGATGGTTTGATAAGAACTCTGCACCACGAACGCAAAAATCACTCATAAAAACCCGACTAATCTAGCCTTTGGAATTATATGTTATGAGAACCGAAAGGGTTTGAGAATTACACCCACATTTGGTAAGGCTTTCATAGAGGTTGTAGTGACTTTGATGAGTAGTTTTATGAGCCTTGTGATAGTTTGACAAGGCCTCTGCACCATGAACCTGAAAAACCCTCATAAAAACACGACTAATCTCCTTTGTAGCCTTTGGAATTCTTTGTTATGAGAGCCGAAAGCGTTTGAGAATTACACCCACATTTGATAAGGCTTTCGTTGAGGTTGTGGGTAATTCCATGAGTAGTTTTATGAGCCTGGTGATGGTTTGACAAGGCTTCTACACCATGAACCTGAAAAACCCTCATAAAAACACGACTAATCTCCTTTATAGCCTTTGGAATTATATGTTATGAGAGCCGAAAGCGTTTGAGAATTACACCCACATTTGATTAGGCTTTCGTACAGGTTGTAGTGACTTTGATGAGTAGTTTTATGAGCCGTGTGATGGTTTGACAAGAACTCTGCGCCACGAACGCAAAAAACACTCATAAAAACCCGACTAATCAAGCCTTTGGAATTATATGTTATGAGAGCCGAAAGCGTTTGACAATTACACCCACATTTGATAAGGCTTTCAAAGAGGTTGTAGTGACTTTGATGATTAGTTTTATGAGCCTGGTGATGGTCTGACAAGGCTTCTGCACTATGGACCTGAAAAACACTCCTGTTAACCGACTAATCTCATTCCTGGTCATTGGAATTTTTTTTTTTTTATGAGCCGAAAGCGTCTGATCATACGAGTTTTAGCGCCGCGGTGAGCTGTTCGGTGTATGGAGTCTTACGTTTTAAAAATCAGGCGTTTATTGATAATCTATAAAAGTTTGGATAAAAGCACCCGTTAATTCTCTCTCTCTTTTGTGTGGATAATTTAATTAAAGCTTTATTACAACCGGACTTTGTAGGCTCTCTCTCTCTCTCTCTCTCTCTCTCTCTCTCTCTCTCGCTATAGTGTGACCCGCGTGTTTCCTTGCTTTTATCTCCTCCTCCTCCTCCTCCTCCTCCTCCTCCTCCTCCTCCTCCTTTCACACAAAGTTGAAGAAAGACAAACCCACGGTAACTCTCTCTCTCTCTCTCTCTCACACACACACACACTTTGGAGAGAAAATAAAAAACTGGTTAATTTCACTCTTATTTCCTCCTCTCCCTCTCCCTCTTCCCTTCCCTTCCTCCCTTTTTTCCTTCACTCCTCCCTTCTTTCCTTCCTTCCATTTCATGCTCTCCCTCCTTTTATCCATCCGCCTTTTCCTTCTTTCCTGTCCCTCCCTCATCACCCCTTCCTCTCTCCTTTCCTTTTGTTCCTCTCTCTTTCTTGTTTCTCTTTCTTTCTCTTTTTCTCTTTCTTCCCTTTTTCTATATATTACCAAACCCTGTCTTCTCTCTCCCTCCCTTCCCTCCCTCATTACTCCTTTCTCTCTCCTTCCTTTTTATTCCTCTCTCTCTCTTTCTTCCCTTCTTCTAAACATTACCAAGCCCTTATTATATTTTCTCTCCTTCCCTCTCTCCCTCCCTCCATCCCTTCCCTCCTCCATTACTCCTTTCTCTCTCCTTCCTTTTTATTCCTCTCTCTCTTTCTTCCCTTCTTCTAAACATTACCAAGAACTTATTCTATTTTCTCTCCTTCCCTCTCTCCCTTCCTCCCTCCCTCCCTCCCTCCCTCCTTTCACCTTGCCATCATTAGGTGAACTCCCTTAATTAATTCCAGGTAACTCCGTACGGCGACAGGTGTGTGTCTGCCCAGGTAAGAGGAAGAGGGTGGAAGGAGAGGGAGACAGAGAAGGTGGAGAGAGAGAGAGAGAGAGAGAGAGAGAGAGAGAGAGAGAGAGAGAGAGAGAGAGAGAGAGAGAGAGAGAGAGAGAGAGAGAGAGAGAGAGAGAGAGAGAGAGAGAGAGAGAGAGAGAGAGAGAGAGAGAGAGAGAGAGAGAGAGAGAGAGAGAGAGAGAGAGGCCAGAAAGAGGGAGAGAGAGAGAGAGAAGGCCAGTGAGAAGGAGAGAGAGAGAAGGTAGGGACAGGTAGGAAGGGGTAATTAAAACACACAGGGGGATTATGATGAAGAATTTGGAGCTAATCTACTTATGGGGCAGGTAAGGCGGCTAATTAAGA
>NC_066557.1:6654463-6656963 GCF_024679095.1 Eriocheir sinensis
TTATTTAGGTGGAGGAGACAGTGTTTGGGTGGGAAATCGGCAAACCTTAGACTCAGGCTTAGAGGCCGTGTACGACAATCTGGCAACGTTGACATACAGTGGAGCTTTAGTCTGCTATAGAGCGACCGACCTCGTGATAAGCCAATATAGATAGCCTTGCCGCTGACTGCCCTGCCATGTTTTCGTGTTTACTCTTTCGCCCTCCTCCACAAGAACGAAAATTTATAGATGTCGCTGATATACTTAAGGGACGGAGGATGAGGAGGAGGAGAAGAGGAGGCGGAAAGAGGAAGAGGAGGAGAAAATGGAAAACAAGAAGCGTGGAAGACATGATAGATATTAAAATAGTAGTAGTAGTTCTGATAGTAATAGAAGAAGAAAAACAAGGAAAAAAAATCTCTCTCTCTCTCTCTCTCTCTCTCTGGAACAGGGCCAGAACGCCATGGAAAGAGTCTTCTCTCTCTCTCTCTCTCCTTACCAGTGTGTAGGAGGTAAGGAAGGAGGGAGGGAAGGAGGAGGAAATGAGGGAAATTGCGGGAGGGAAGAGGAAGAGAGGGAGGGAGAGAGAGAGGGGGCAAGAGAGAGAGGGAGGGAAACAAGTGGGGGGAGAGAGGAGAGGGAGGGGGAGAGAGGGGGCGGAGAGAGAGGTGTTTGGGAATATGAAGGAGGAAAAGGAGGAAATGATGAGGAAGAAGTGGAGGAGGAGGAGGAAGAGGAGGACGAGGAAAAACTGAAAAAAAGAGGATGAGGAGTAAAAGAAAAAAGAGGAAAAGGAGGAGGAGGAACACAAGAAAAAAGAAAATAAGAGGAAAGAAGGAAGAAGGACGAGGAGGAGGATGACAACGACGAAGAGGAGAACAAGTACGAACAGGAGGAGGAGGAGGAGGAGGAGGAGGAGTGGGTCACGTAATTAGTGACAGGAGATAAAGGAAGGAGGGAGGAAAGGACGATAAGGAGGAATAGGAGAAGAGAAGGAGGAAGAGAAGGAGGGGAAGAGGAGGAGGAGGAGGAGGAGGAGGAGGAGGAGGAGGAGGAGGAGGAGGAGGAGGAGAGAGGGAGGGAGAGAAATATTGCTCATTTCAGCTCCCACTAACATTTAGAGAGAGAGAGAGAGAGAGAGAGAGAGAGAGAGAGAGAGAGAGAGAGAGAGAGAGAGAGAGAGAGAGAGAGAGAGAGAGATAACGCGGGAAAGAAATTCTACTGTAAGAAATGAGAAAATTAAGAATACACACACACACACACACACACACACACACACACACACACACACACACACACACACACACACACAAATCCTCCCCCCCCCAATCCCCCCTCTCTCTCTCTCTCTCTCTCTCTCTCTCTTTACGCATCCCAACCCATGATAGAAAAGAGGAGGAAGAAAGAAGAAGGGAATAAGGAGGAGGAGGCGGAGGAAGAGGTAAGAGGAGGAGGGTAGGGAGGAAGGGAAGAAGGGTAATGGTGGTCAATTTTATGCCTTACTAAGGAGGAGGAGGAGGAGGAGGAGGAGGAGGAGGGTGATATAACCTAAGTAGAGGATGATTGCAATACACATAAGAAAAGGAAGAAAATGTGCAGGAGGAGGAGGAGGAACAGCAAAGGCGAAGGCTCCTCCCCACCCCACATCCCTCCGGCAAAAGCTGGCAGGAAAGGAAAAGGAACCATGCAGCATGGAAAAACTGCATGGAAATTATGTAGGAAAGAGGAAAGAACTACCATTACTGCTACCACTAACCGGGCGATAAAAACGGACAAGGACACAAGCATTCGAAAGAACTTAACGTTATTACGACAATGAGTAATATCTTAGTTGCTGGTTGGATTCAAAATACTTGTCTAATCTATTCTTGAAGGACGAAACTGTTGTACTGTCAACGACATCATAGGGTAGAGAATTCCAAACATTAACAACTCGACTGAGGAAGAAGTGTTTGGCTTCGAACGACGAGAATCTTTTACCACTGATCTTCAAATTGTGATTTCTTCTTGTTCTATTTGATCGGTCAATTGTAATCTTCCGCATTAATATCACTGTATCCTTTAAACAGTAAAAAAATCTTTAAAAATTCTAGGAAAAAAATCGGATCATACGTCCCCGTGGACCTTAAAAACACGCGCTGAACACATGGGTTGGTCTAAATGCCGCACAGATGCTTTTACATTGCTCTCAGACCCATAACACTCTTACAAGGTATTGCCAGTGTTGGTGAATTATTTGAACCGAAAACCTAAAAACACCATATTTGCTCCGAAATCACTAAAAAAAATCTACTATGGCCCCTAAAAGACTCGTCCGATAAAGCCAACCAATTTGTTTGCAATTATAACTACCTCTGAACAATGCTGACTGGGCTTTAAATCGCTTGATATAGTGATTCCAAGATCCTTTTCTTTACTTACTGCAGAAAGTTGTTGGCCATTCATTACGTACTGAACGCGATTGTAATTGTTTCCGATGTGCAACACTTTACATTTGTCAACGTTAAACTTCATTTGCCAT